>NW_009926724.1:203233-256019 GCF_000696875.1 Nestor notabilis
ATATGATTAGACACACTCTGGTCAGATCTGTTGTTATCTCAACCCTTCGTGCCCCACGTTGGGCGCCAAAAGAAACTGCCGTGGTTTAAGCCCAGCCAGTAACTCAGAACCACGCAGCAGCTCACTCACTCCTCACATCCCGATGGATGGGGAGAAGAATCAAAGGAATGTAACTCCCACGGGTTGAGATAAGACCAGTTCAGTAACTAGTGTATAATACAAACCACTACTGCTACCAATAATAATGATAAGGGAAATAACAAGGGGAGAGGACACAACCACTCACCACCCGCCGACCGATACCCAGCCCGACCCGAGCAGCGATCTGGGCCTTCCGGGTAACTCCCCCCAGTTTATATACTGGGCATGACGTGCTGTGGTATGGAATAGCCCTTTGGCCAGTTTGGGTCAGGTGTCCTGTCTCTGCTTCCTCCCGGCTTCGCCTCCTCTCTGGTAAAGCAGGAGACTGAGGAAGTCCTTGGTCAGAGTAAACATTACTGAGCAACAACTAAAACCATCGGTGTTATCAGCGTTGTTCCCAGGCTGAAAGTCAAAACCACAGCACTGCACCAGCTACTAAGGACGAGAAAAAATGATTGCTGTAGCTGAACCCAGGACATGCTTATATAGGGAGTGTCAGGGAATACCTTATCTAAATCAAGTGCTTCTAAATTGTGTGGCATAAAACAGCGATTGCCTTGAAGTTTAAAGCTAAAAAGTAACAATATTTCTCAGTCATTAAAAAAAACCCAGAAGCAGCAATTTCCCTTTACAACTTCAGTGATAAGGAGGACTTGAAATCTGCTTCCCCTCTTCCATTGCCACTTACTGGTGTACAAATGTACGTATAAATTGTTTCACAGTCAAAGCAAGAACCTGACAGAGAAGGCCAAAATGGCTAGAATTTAACTCTTCTAAACAAGTCCTCGATCTATGTGCTATTTTTACTTGGAAGAAAAGGCACTTGGGCCTTTTTGTTTTTTCCTTGTTTACCACTTGACCATCAGACCAGACCTCACGATTCCCACTGCAAAGCAGATGCTTTGCCAGTCTTTTTACTGGCTCAGAGCTGTGCCATCACAACTGTCTGTTTGGCCCTGTGTATTTGGGGTAAGATAGATGCCACTAAGAAAGCCATGCTGTAGCCTTATGCAACCCCAAGTCTCCCTGGCATCATGAGAGCAGCAGGAAAATGGTGCAGCTGGAAGCCAGGATGTAGCACTGGAGATGAGACCAGAACTGTGAGCCCACTCAGTCTTCCAGGAAGGAATGTGAGATGGAATAAAAAGAGCCTCACAGGGACTTTGCATAAGCCTAGGTGGAACTTTACTAACAAACAGCTTGTGACATGCAGGACTTCATTACTGAACTCCTAGTTGCTTGCATGAGCATACTAAGAGTTCTGGGGAAGGGATGTGTATCAGATAAGCCCTCATTAGATGCTACATCCTAAAGACTCTGCTCAAAAGACTTGCAGTCATCTTTAATTGAGCAATTCTTTTTCCTGTTAACTTTTAACAAATTCTCCTAAATTTTCTTTCTAAATTCCTGTGCACCTGAGTCATCTGAACTAGAAGCTCGCATGCGCTGCTGTCTGCCGGTAGTGAGCTTTCATTCATAACAGATTGGAAAGCACTTGGGGATTCAGAATTTGATGGTCTGTTTTATCACATCACCTCCCTACCACTCCTATACAAAAGTCATCCATGGGCACACTAGCATACAAGGGCGACAATGTAGTGGAGAATAGGGTCTGTAAAGCACTACATATAGTATTTCCTGAACTGAGCTCTGTCATGCATAAATACACTTGCGTTTAAATATATAGCTTTTAGCATTTATCACAACTGAAAAAAACATACACATTACTGCTAAAAAAAATAATCCATTTCAGTCTAACAGGTCCCACTGGTGAATAATGTCATGCACAAGTTGCACTGCTGAAGATAAATGAGCCAGATTACCCAGGTAATATCGCATCTGAGTAAAGGATTATAAATGGTGTATAAATATGTGTAAAGTCAAGTGACACAAGCACATACTCTTTTTCAGAAAAGGAAAAAGTAATAGAATAATGTTATGCCCACATTCTTCCTAACACAGCTCAAATTAAATATAGAGTTTCACTCTGTTATGATTTCCATTATACACTTCTATTTGGAAGGATTAAGAACTCAGCTATTAAGATGCACTCTTGGATGAAATTTCACAGGTAGAGCATTCCAGCATGGAAGAAAAAACTCAAAAAAAACAGCATTACATATCAGGAAGAATAACTGTTTGTAATTTTTATGTCATAATTTCGTACAAAACAGGTTTTCTATTTCTTTCAACTAAAGCATCAGATGTCTGTGTCCTTAATAAAACTCTTAATGAATAAACTATCAGCATCTAATGAAGTACACACCAGGGCACTCACTGCAATTACCACACATGTTAAAAAAGTACTCTCCCCTCTGCTACTGCTTAGTTCCAAGATTAGAAATAAAAAAAAAACCCAGAATATATGTTTTCTCTCTTGAGGATCAAGATTATGTCATCTGTTGTCTTCTCTCCTGACAAAGCATGGGCATTTATGAAAGTCTAAAGACAAGGAGAAGCTGGAATTCTGCACCTCGTCTATCTAAAGCCAGGTACCATTTCTTACTTATCTCTTAGCACAAGGATATTGCTACAGCTTCAGACTTCACATAGAAGATGTTCAAACCCTAACATAAAGACAGCAACTCCATAAACCACAGCAAACCCCTGTCCTCTCAGCACGGGTTGCTCAGCAGAGCTGCAGAGTGCTGACACTTGTAGAGAAAGTGCACGCAATATGGAGGTTATGTGAAGTATGGGGAACTGCCTGGGAAGTTTGTTTCCAAATATTGGATAAGCTGAAAAAGATGAGCTTGTACACTATTGTCTTTTTAGTTAAACAGTAAGAAATATTTAATACTTCTACTGTATCTTAAGATTATCTTATAGTCTGCTTATATTGCTACACTCCAAGCTATTCAAGTGAGAGCAATAAAGACAAATCTCATTTCAGTAGGATCTCTTTAATTAGTCTGCAATGAGCTCTGACCTGTTAGAGGTTTATAGCAGATACTGTGGAAAACACTCTATGCAGTTCTATTTAGTCTTACTCCATCCCATACAAATATCCCATAAAATATTTTAAAAGCCTACCATTATAGGAACGTGCTGTTCAATGAGTCATAATACTGAGCTGGCAGTGCTCTCACCTGGGAGAAACACTGCCCAAACCACCAATACTTATAATTTCCAGAGGCTTCTGTAAGAATGGGAGGAACAGCAAAACATGGTATGAGCTCCTATAACTATGGATGCTTCATGTTACGGCCATTGATCTGGCTATGTGCTCGTTTAGTCTCCAGTCTAACAATATGTGGCATGGGATCAGTTATATTCATAGGTGGTAAGATAACACTATGTGCACAGTGAAGAACAGCAAAGGCTGCTGCAGAGAAGAGAAGGGTAAGACTTTCAAAAAGCAATGTATATTGCAATATATATAATATTCAGGCCACTTATTTTGAAATGTAAATGTAGGTTTTGAAATCTCCTCAACAGACAATCTCTGCTTTGTGAAAACCAAAGTGACTGTTAAGCCTCACAGCACTTCTTCAATTTTCTCCCACCCTTGTGTCGCTTAAACCACGACACCTTGTTGTATAACAAAAGCAGTAAGAACAAAAGTTCCAATTCATAACATCTTAACTCTCATGCCAAAATATGCTTTACATTCCCAGGCAGGAAGACCCCAGACTCCAGTGAGAATGGCACATAAGCATCTGAGGATAAGGTTTGTCTCCACAGATGCATGTTTGCCTCAGAGCAGAAACATTTAGTTCTCAACTTTTATGGTTGTTTGAAGTGGTGTGTCTCTAGCACTCGAGAGGAATTGGGAGTGATTGTAAGTGTATTTGGATCTTACCTTCTAAAAATAAACTCCTTTCTTTATGCATCCTGACACTCAGCACAGAGATAATAAGCCATTCTTAGACATAGCACTGTATGATGAGTTACAACTCATCTGTGCAACTTAACACAGAAGGGTGCCTAAATATTACAGCCTGGGGTACAGAAAACTGCAAATCACAACAGGGGAGAAAAGGAAGGGAAAGGTGATGCCATATCCTTTACAAAAGCAGTTTATTTGTCCTTACAAGATGAGATAACCAACTCCTTGACATCCAAATGATGATGTCCATCAAAATCTTAACAATTAATATAAATCACCTGGCTTCCTGGCACATACCTGAAAACAAATTTGCATAAAATCAGGACACAACTAGAAATCTACTCCATTATGTCAAATTACAACAGTAAATGGAAACAGAGATAGATAAACCTGTGTCCAGGAAAGAAGCCCTGGAGGACACAGTAGTCACTGTAGAAGCAGGTGTAAAGTAAGAAGACTGAACAAAGTTGGAGAGAAGTGTCTATCCAAAAGGAAAACCAAAGCAAAGCTATGCCTGTTGTTCCACGGCAGAAGGGATAGAGGCAATGCTTCGTTTCACTGTTGACGTGAAGTTGTTTTTCTAAGCACATGCAGACCAGACTTTCAGCATGAAACCAAGAAGCATGTTCATCAAGTCTGTTGTATTCCTTAAGGCTACTGCTGCTTCACAGGCTCAAGGGAGAGTGGATGGGTTAAAGTGAGGGCAAGAGAAGGACTGAGAGGTGCGCAATCGTGCTTGAAGAGAGTACCATGGAGTTTCTCACTTGTCAGAAATTTAGTTTACACAGAAGGCAACATCACACCATCCTGTCTCTTCAAAGAACAGCTGCAGAAAATTTTGGACATAAAATTATGCTCCTGCTTTTTACTAAACCGCTAATAAGGGAAGTGGAAGTATTTAAATCTTACCACTTTCATTAAGTTTTCTTACACTTCCACCTATGCCTTGTCTATTTAAGAGCAAGCTTTCTCAAGGATGTGGTTCCCATATTTTAAAATCCCATGTCAAAAAAATGACTCCTTAAAGATCAGGCTAGATGTTGTCTACTCCATTATAGAAGATGAAGACTTGTCAGCACTGAATTTGGGTAGAAGATCAATTTAAAAAAATTAGTTCAGTAGTACAAATATTATTTAAGGCTATCAAAACTGAGGTGAAAACTGAATCTGCCCAACTTCAGCAGAACTTTTCTTCCAAAGATCATGAGGACTGCTCATATAGTAACATTCAAAATAGTCCACCCATGATACTCCCTGTTCTGAAGGAACCAGCTTCAGAGCAACATAAAAACTCCTACTCCTTCACATGTGCTACAATCCTGACTGCAGAAGTTAACTGAATTTTTTCATTATCTGAATTCAATGCAGTGTTTCCAAACAAGCATAGACAGATGGTACACTCAGTCATTGTCAATAGACGGCTTTAAAGAAAATGCTTTGGCAGGGGATACTGCCTTTAAAGAATAGCTTAAAAATGTATTTATCTGCGTCGTTGTTCCTCAACAGTCACAAACCAGGAAAAAAGACTTAATACAACCTACTAGCCAGATTTAAAGGCCTCTCTTTTAAAATGTTGCCACTTTTTAATGCTACTATGAAGGCTGAGAGGGAGATAACAAAACCAGTTGTAGCAAAATCTAATCCAAAGTGTAGCTGAATAAAGAAATATACTGTGGGTCACTTGAAGACTGGCAATGACTGGTTTTGATGTGAAAGATTTTGGAGAGAAGTCAACCTGTCTTATTTAAAGGTGCAATGACATTGTAAATCATTTACCTGAAAGTGGTGGTGAGTATTTGGCCTTCAGCCATTGCAGGAGAACTACATCACAGCTTTGTGAAAAGCACAAAATTCATTGCAGAACTTCTAACTCTGAAACAGCATTTTAAACCATAGTCCCTTCAAAATGATCTTTTCAATTACTTCAGACTCTCTTCAAAAGAGTTTTAGACTTAAGCTTTTTATGCCCAAAATTTTGAGCAGAATCAAGAGTTCTCTGTCCCCACCATAAATCTTCTGGAACCACAGATTTCAAAGGAAAAATTCTGCAGCTTTATTCCTAATCTGTCAGAACCACAGTGCCCAATACAAATTATACTCTTGCAAAAAAAGAGCTACAGTTTGTTCTCTGCCAAAGAAGGAAAATACCATCTTTTATGAAAGTTTTCTCTTATGTTACAGTTAGTACTCTGCTAAATCATAATAAATACAAATACTAAGCATGTTTACAAATTTTTTTGCAAGTGACAGTTTTTTCAGAATAGTGCTGCATATATCTCCATTGTTTTTTTAATTCCTTCCTCTTCCTTCCCTTCCTCCTCCTAAAAAAAGTGAATAATCAATACTTAGGAAAATGGAAGAGCAGGGAGATTGTCAAAAAATTAATGGCATGAACACAATCTGTGCACTTTAGCTAAGAAACTCACTAAATGGTTCAGCAAAGCTGAATGATTTATTTTTTTTTAAATACGATACCCTACTCAACCTGATATTCAGACAAACTTTTGCATTCAATTTTTTTTATGGTATTTATACAAATCAACACTCTTGAAATTAGCAGAAGCTCTCAAAAACTCATGGGTTTTGAAGACTAAGGCAAGTAATTTAGTCACCTGAAGCTTTACTTAGTAACTTAATGTGGCCACTCATCCTGCAAGACTGATTCATTGAAGCAAAGTTGAATAACCCAAGAATCACCTTATCTAGAGTGCCTTAAAAACCACCAGTATTTCCCAAGCACACCAAAATAAGCTGTATGACTGTAAGCCAGCTGCGTTATCTCAAAGAGTATAACTAAATGGTTGTTTATAAACATTGTCATTTTAATGGCAGTTTTTATAAACAGCATTTTAAATTGTTATATACACCAAAAAAATTAGATAAAACCTTGCAAGCACAAAGATGTTAGATCTTTGTCTATAAGATTATGTATGGCTCTAGCACCAAGCACAGAGACTTCCACTCCTCTCAGACAGTCTATAAACACATAGTAAGGGAAAATGTCCATTTGGGCAAAAAGACAAAGTTTGAGAAGAGGAACCATGTCCTACAGGTAGTTGGTTTAGGGCTAGACAGTAGGAACTGAGGAAATTGCTGTGATGGTCATGGTAAAGCCACTCCAGTGCTTCTTTCTCAAGGCTCCAAGCCTTCACAGCCATTGTACTGAACACAGCCTGTCTTCAAGCAAGGACTTCAGGCATTTTGGATACCTGACAGGTAAATGCCAAGGACACATGAAAGCAAATGACAGATTTAGGAAGAGAACATAAGCAACTCGAGTTCCTGCCTAGCGGTCTATCTCTCTCTTAGGTATTACCATGTATAGATGCAATTTTATTTTCCATCAACACTGCACTTCCACTTGCCTTCTAAGTGTTTTAACCATTTGTCTGCTTGCATGACTGAGAAGAACTTCTCAAGCTAATACAAGAGAGTAAAATCAACTTGAAGCGCGATAAGGAATGCACAGCTTCAGAATCACATAAAACAGAGGCAAAATTACTTCCTCAAGACTGTCCTCAAGGTCATGTCAGAGCTGGAGTTAAAACACAGGTCACTTTGTCAGTACTTTGTTTTATGTACTTCCCAGTGTTTCCCTACATGAATGAGTACATGGTGGTTTCACAAACAGTAATCTCAAGCAAACAGTAGGACTGCAGCTATTGGAAAAACTGCTGCAACCTAGAGCAAGTCTTGGGCCCCAGTTCATATCCATCCACACTGTTGGAATAATTCATTGGATTGAAGATCATTCATTGCCAAGTCTTCCCAAAGGAAGCTTTCAGTGCAGTGGAGACCAGCCGGAAGCTGTCTAGGTGCTCCCACTCTTATCACACACTCAAACTTCACACCAGCCACATGCTGTTAGCTTGTGCAAATGGGGGGTGTGATTACATGTCAGGGTGTGCGTGTATAGGCTGAAATCACACACCTAGCTTCAAATGCACATGTCCAGTCACAGAATAAAAAATGAGCCATTGTATGCAGACCTTTTATTCTGTCAAGGTAAACCAGCACTTAGGGAATATTATACATTGCTAAGCTAAAACAAAGGACAGCCTTTCCCTAGGGCTCACTTTCTTGAAATGCACTCAGTAAGTTTGTACTGTATTTTTCAGCGGCGTGTCTGGGAAAAGAGTTGTGGAAATAATCATCAGAGTAAAGGAATTCCAGTTCAATAAAACACAAACACAGAACTGGACCACGTTCCTTTGCAAATGCTGGGGGAAGGGAGAGCAAGAGTGAGACTTCAGTCATGCATACAAAGTTTTTAGGTCTCCTGTTAAAAGAAAAAAAAGCAAAAGAAAAAAAAAAAGAAAAAAAAGCAAAAGAAAGCCTAGTAGTCTGACTATGAAGGTCCTGTTATGTTTGATGCTGCTCATTCAAAACCGTGCAGTGTCCCATTAAGTACAGTCACCAACTGGACAATCAATTGGAGTGGTCTCAGTGAAATCAAAGACACAACCTGACGTAATAAACAGCAATGTTTGTAAATCTGTGTGCAACTACATATGCTCACTGACTTTATAACAAACTGTTGGCAGAAAGTAACTCTTATCTTTGTGCAAGTTGACATCCAGGTTATCTTTCTGTGCCATGATCTTAACTATGTCATCTGTCACCTCACTAAAAAATGTACAGCAGTAAAATGAACAGATGTCTTTGGACAGCTGCAACATCATTAGTGGCATAAATTTCTTTTATGTGGTGCTCTTGTATATTGCTATTACCTCAGGTTAACAGAGAAATCCAGCACTCATACAGCTATCTTTGGGTACTGATATAAGAGAAGATCTATTTATTTTAGGTAATTAAAATTATTTCTTTGTGACCACATGAATCATCAGAAAACCACTATTTGAGAAACTAACATATCAAGTAACAGATGCAAACCTCCAATTACTTAAAACATACTTATGCTCTGGTGCTGCAGAGAGAGAATTTACATATTATCACTTGAAAATATAAAACAATCTTTTTTGTTTAGCTCCTCCAATGTGACTTTTCACCTCACATCTGCTGAGGAAAGACTTTGACAGTCTGCAGACACTAGTGAAGACAGATGAATGTTGAACTACAGTCAAGAGTTAGTACAGATACCCAGATATTCTGCTCTTCTCACTACAAGATCTCCATTTCCGTAGAAATACCACAGAATCCCTTATTGTCTGATCAAAAAAAGAAGCCAGTAATGGGAGGCTAAGGCATCCGTGACTTCTGATCACCTGTTAGTGTCATGCTTGAGAGTCTGTGATGTGTAGGGACCAAAGCAGTTTCCAGACCCTTTAGAACACACCTCTGCATTAAGGGACATCCAGGGCAGACAGGTTAAGGCACACAAGGGGTGGTGTTTATCTGCAGGTGCCTTCTGTCTAGGCACAGAATGAAAGCAAGTTGTCAAGCATATTCATAGCTAAATATTTATAAGAGAATGTAAAGAAATAAAATACAGTGAAAACACCACCCTCCTTCTCCAGGGCTGCCCTGCTTTCTCACTGCCTCGGAAAGAAACAGTCCAATCTGAAAACATTTCTAACTAAAAACAGACCTGAAGTAAAACTTTGCATCAGAACACCACACCTAGATTAAACACCTTAGCTCAAAATCAGCCAGATATTAATCTCTGCATCCAGGTCCACACTTCCAAAATTCTAAAATTTGGATTTGACCTAAAGCAGAGAAAAGTTCAGTATGGAAGCTTGGATCTAAAACCAGGAACCCATCTAGGTCCTTGTGCTTTTGAAGGCTGAGAAGGAGACTTGAGCTGAGTGGTAACAGAGCAATGGGGTCCTCTTCCACTGTGTTCTTTTCTTCCCTTTCATCTCCCAAAGTTTACTCAGTAACTCCTGAATTATACACACAGAAGACTTTCTCCTTCATGTTAACACTACTTATTGTAATTGTTTGGCATCAGACCAGAGCATCGTCCTTAAATTCAGAATTTATGCTAATACTACTATGCTTTCTGTTGTCTTTCAATATGCATCACCACTTTAGGTACATGAGATTGCTCAAGTGCCTTAGCAGCAGTGTAGACACCTCCTCAAGCATTGCTTTCTCCACCCTGAATAGTCACCAGCTAATATCTAAGGTTGACAAGCTGAAGGGAACAGTCTCAACATTACTCTTCCAGTGTAAACATACGTTCAGTAACTCTGGGGTTGCCAGAGTTCTTCTTGTATATATGTAGACTCACATTGTGCACAACCAACACATGTATGTGGGTGAAGATCTATGACTGTCAAGCCTGAGATGATTTACATTCAAGATGACCAGCAGTCCAGCTCTTTTACACATCATATCACTACATAGCGGAGGGCTCCACCTAGGGTATAGCTAAATTGTATTTTCTAGGCTTAACAAGAGCCCAAGTTTGACCCATGCTTCTTGTAAAATATGTGTTACATTCATGCTATCTTTAGAGCTGGACTTCTGCATCTGATCAGATACTGCATCCAAAATGCTGGGGGTCAGACACTCAAAAGACTAGACAATTAGTCCCTCAAAAACTTGAAGTGGTAACCAGGTTTCAAAACAGCTCTGCATGTCTAGGAACAACAGGAATTGCTTGTTCTTGAGTTTTCCTGGGAATTGTGTTCTTAAACACTTTGAGCTCTTCTAAATATTTGTCCTTCAGTGTTTATGCTGCAAACACAATCCCAAAAACCCAAGCAAACATAAGAGTGCAAACTGCCTCAAAGTGCCTGAAACCCAAAGTGTGTTCTTGCTTTTCATAGACACTATGCAAAAATTTCCGCTTTCTACTGTGTTATCAAGCAGTAATCCTATTTCTTGACTGACAAATAGGTGGTTTTGCCTGTGCAGATACATATTTTTGCAGCTGAAAAGAAGATGCAAAAGTAGTTGTTTAAAATAGCTCTGTCAAAAATGACCATGTAAGTGTTAATATACATGAATACAGTCATCAGAAACCTGAGCCAGAGACATGCATCAAGGGAAAGTCTCAGTTTTCCACTGGCTGACTTTAGTGGGCTTTAAATTGGAATAACTTGTTTCTCCATCAGATGCAATGGAATCTCTTCATGCAAAGGGAAAAAAGCTGCTCATAGCTGCATTTCTTTCCAAGGCATGTGGAAGCTTCCTTCTACCAGACACTGATTCTACAGGGTCATAATAGCAATAGAAACACATATTCATTCACTATAGCACTTGTGCTTTCACATGTCTCTCACATTTTCCTTTCCTTTTTCTAGTCAATATTTCATTTTAAAATACACTCTTAACAAGAGCAGAAAATCTTTTTTCTTTCTTTTTTTTCCTTTTTAATAATAGATGATATCTATTTCAAAAGATAAAGATATTTCCTTGCTCTGGGATGTATTCTTTTCTTTCCAGATAAACCACTATTTTGCAGATTACGTTTGCTGCCTTCCAGAAACAGCAGATAACATTGAAGAGATTTAATTAATATGTACCGCAGCATGACCTCAATGGAGAGAACATCTACCCTAAAGGAACAGAGCTGTAGGAGGTAATTAGAGCACACCATGACATTTATTACTAATGCTCTTCCATTGACATTTGCTGTTGACAGGCTGCATATGAAGTTTTTCTCTGCATTGACTTACAATGATATAGACCTTCCCACATACATAAGTGACGAATGTTTTTGCTGTTTACAGTAAATTAAACCATAAGAGACAAACAAAATCTTGTCCTTTTTAGAGCAACTAGCTAAACTCACCAACTTTCTGGACCCAGATTTCTTCTTCACATGCTGTACTATGAAGGGCTGCTGGTATGAAATGCATTCTTTGAGAAGTTGAGAAATCTCATGTTCCTGTCCCTGTTCTCTTCTGCTGTGTGCATTTAAGAAAGCAATAACTGTTTAGTGTATAATGGATAAAAAGAAAGCAAAAGAATGAGGATCAAGGACCCCACTCTTCCTACCCCTCCCCAGGCCTAGGAAACTGCTCTATTATTGAGGAAGAGGGGATGTCTCAGCATTTTACTAGCAGACGTATTCAGATAATTAAATAATCCTTTCAGGGCTTAAACCATATCTGAAAATCAGTAAAATTTGGCAAAAAGCACACAATAAGCGGAGGGCAAACTCCACTGATGTCAGCAGAAGTATCTACAAACACAGTAAGAGCCCTGGTAAAATATGACAAATTTTACGAGATTTGAAACACTCAGTGGTAGAATGAAGCTGGAAGGATTTCTTTTTTAAAATCCCTTTCAACTGGGCTGAAGCAGCCCAATTAACTCAGCTAATTTCATTCAAAACCTTTTTTATTAAAGTACTCCAGTTTTCCTCCTTCCTTTCTCCCTACCCTCTCCCAGCATATTAAACGTTAGAATATAAAAAAGCCTTTTTGTTTTAATGAACATGCTCTGTTTTGCAGTAGCATCTCCCACCAGAAAACAATTATACCCATAGTTGTTGGAAGACAACTCTGCCACCCAAAGAAAGACCGAAAATTTGAATTTGTTACAGTGAGTTATTAGGAAAGAAGAGTGGGTATGTGTAACACTGGAGACAACACAGCTCAGGTACAGGTTCAGAATACCTCAGAAACTACAAAACTCAACCACTACCATGAATAGCAGCTTACATATACAATGCCAGAGCCTATTCTTGTGAAATCTTACACAGGTGGGAAGTGGTTTATGTTACTGGCTATCTAATGGGAGGTGTTACATACCCCTTAAATTATATTATGTCTCAGAAAATAATCTATATGTGTTTCCAATTTTGTGGATAAAGAACATTTAACAGCTTTAATTCCTCATAATATTTATGCCTACGAGAACATCCTGGATGTTCTGTTCATTTAATTTCCTAGCATCCCACTGATTTCAAAATCACACTAATAGAAAGCAGCAAGGAGCATATACCCAAGTACATAGTAATGAAAGTTTATCTACTTTGAGTGAAGAAAAGCAAACAATTTCAGATAAAAATAAAAAGAAAGACATAGGCACTTCTGCTTAGTACCTTGCCACAGCTTTTCACATGGTAGGAAAAAAAAGTATCAGATGTCTTGGCACAGAGGAAACAACTCCTATGATTCGGTCAGGGTTTACTGAGCTGACCACATTGACTTCATTGGTAACCTGTGCAGTGCTCACTGCCCATCCAATGCTCTTCCACTGTTGGTTATCTAACACTAAAGTTACCAGTTTGGGTTCTGGGATCCTTTTTGCTTGGGCTGGTTACACAAGACCTTACTCGCAGAGCAGAGAAATATCAGGTATAACCATCCACACAAGTAAGATTAATTTTACTTTCTGTTAAAATGTGCGAAAATTAACTGTTATGCCTGTAGTGCTATTTAAAAAGGATTCTGTGTTTCTTTTTAAAAACACAGATGATTCAAAAAACTGGAATCTCATTTCTTGGTGCAGAAAATAGCTGCCTACAACTTACTATGCATTTCCCAACTACCTGAAGTGACTGACTGCTATAAAAGATGTCCAATAGACGGAGGACTTGTGAGAGCTGAGCAACCTGGGAAATCCAGGTAATTGAATTAGAGAGGCTCAATGAGGCTTATTAGCTTGGGCACAGCCTTAGCCCAAAACTCGTCTGTCTCTAGCTAGGTTAGGAAAAAGGCAGAGTAAAATCAAGTCTGTTTGCACATGTCCATGTCAACATACTTTCCTCATTTCCCCATGAAAAATTGCTGTACACAGAGCTGCTTCTTTCCTGTAGCTAGGCACAACTGGCCTGTTAGCCACACACTGTTAGAATAGTGCTTTAACACTCAGAAAAGGTATTTTGACATGATTAATCTACATTTTTTCATACTCATTTGCACTGAAATATTTTGAAAACACAGTGCCTGAAATATATGAAGTTCCAAATGAAAAATTGTGCACTGCCAAAGGGTTAAATGCTACTGTGTGGTTATGCAGACATTCTCAGTTGTAAAACATTAAAGCAGTCATTGATGTCATTATCTGAAATCACCAAAAATCCAAATGTTGCTTTTTGAGTACATACATTTATTACTCAGTGACACAGCTATAGCACTCAAACCCCTGCAAAAGCAGAGATTTTCCTAGGTTTCTTTAAACAGTATGTGAAGGATACATTTACTACCCTTCTCCCACAACTGAATAGTATTTAGATGGAGACGGACTTTGCTTTAAGCATAGATTCGTAATCAGGTCACATGACATTCCAGCAACCTTAGGACCATAAATATTGCTGTATATGTATATCCATAAATATTTACAGTATATGCATTGAAAGGAAGTGATGTTTGTAGAGTCTAGCTGTTATAACTGGAAAAATCAGAATTGTTTCTTGATACACAGTCGTCTCATTACATCTAGCCTGAAAAAATGTTCACACACGCACTCCCCAGGAACTCTGCTGTAAGAGCTTGGCAATGTATTGTAATAATGCTCCAAGAGATGTCTTATTAAATATCATATTTGAGGGAAAACATTATAAACCTCTGTCATAAGTCCTTGATGGAGTATTTTGCAATTCCTTCACTTACATGTGTGTATAGAAACTTCTCCTCCCCAAATTTTAGCTCCTTTATTTTAGATTATGACTACATTTTATAATTTTATAATAAAATGGCTACTGAAAATAAAGAATTTGCAGAAAGAAGTAAATCCATTGAGTATTCCCAAGTTGTTTTCTGTTTATAATAATATCAAAAAAACGATGACTCCACAAACAGGACACTACTGTAGTTGTTTCTAAGGGATCCTATGTGGAAATGTGGATCAAATGCTAAACACTTTAGAAAATTGAAAATCCAATCCTACATCTGCTTCAGTGAAAATATTTTGAGATTCCATCCCTATGGCTTGTTATATTAGCCTTAAAAACAAAACCCAAAACACACACTCACACAAAGCGGCATTTTAAACATTTTACACAGGGGACTGAGTTGTGGATTTCCCTTCTAAATTAAGCAAATACAGTAGAAGCTGAGTGAAAGCAAACAAGAGATCATGATTTATTTCTTAGCCAACTCTAAATGGTAAAAAAAAAATCCAAACCAAACCACAAAACAGAGTCCATATCTCCATTTTCCACAGTCTTTGCCAGCTTTCTCACTGAAGCTCTGTGGGACCCTGGATATGCTCCTCCTGGAAATACAAAGCTAATGCTTGTTCTGAAAATTCAGATTCAAGCTGATTATAGGTGGCCTTGTCACAGTTTGTCCTTGTATTAGATTTCAACTAAATTCAATTACACAGTGTTCTCCTTGCTGCCATGAGATGAATGGCAGGATGAAGATGAATGAACACAACTGCTGAAACGGATTGATCCCAACATTCAGGCAGGTTGATTAAAGTGTCCAAAAGCAAAACGAGGAATAGTATTCGTCTGTAACTACTGGCTGGGTCTTCAATTAAATGCTGTTTTCACCAAATGCCAAGAAACAGTCTGATTCCTGTTGATTTTGCAAGAACATGAGTGCAGCGCCCAAACTGAAGCTTGATGAACTGAAATAAAACTTTCTTATATCAGTCCATCTAGAGCTTTCTTTCCAATGGCTACTTAGCTGCCCCAAATAATTAAAACAATTGAAAATCATCTCAATAAAAGGCAAAGTTGTGTTAGACGCTTGCTGACTGTCATACAAGTTTACAGGTGAACAGACTGGAGTTTGGTGTCTTCCATCTTTGCACAGCATTACTCCCTTTACTCCCATGGTAAAGCGGGAAGTGTGAAAATACTCAGCCTCACATTCCTGAGTGGTTAGCTGCCTCTGGAAATATTTCGTAGTCTGGAAATACTGCATCCTGGTGGTATGAAGGCAGGCATTGATTAATGAGAAAAAGAATCAAACACCTTCTGTATGTTGTGGCAAGGGATCCCATAATCACTCTGAGCCAAAGGCTGACAATTCAAATGCATCTTGATTCCCAGGCAGATATGCTCAGGCTCTGAGAGAGTGAAGAAAGGTTGAGGAAAAGTGTCTGAGCACATCTTCAAGGGGACTGATATGTAAATCTCTACTCTGTCAAAAGCAGCATTTTTCATGTGTAATCAAGGACTAAGTGTGTTTTTAACCCAGAGATGATCCATTCCCAGAGGCTGTTGCAAACTAATTCACCTTGCTAGCTGCACATTTGGCTCATAGATTTCCAAAGCAGAGGCCAGGTTCCAGCTGTCAGCCTGGAGTTGTAACTATTTTCTTTCATGCATCTGTAGCTTATTCTGCAGTGCTAACACCACTGTTTCCAGCACCATGTTGTCTTCTGAACATGTGTCCAACTTCAAACTAATAAGTGTCCCTTTACTTTTAGGTTGACAGCTCATTTGTCTTGTCTTGGCACACCATCCCATTCTCTGGATAATCCTTCAAATACAGCGCTATCCTGTCCCTGGATCTACACATTGCACAAATGCTTGCAAAGTCACACAGAGGAAGATCAACTATGCAGGGCCTGAGCTTTCCCAAACCACTCCAGTACTAGATTTTGCTTGGTTTTGTTGACTTGGCTTAGGTAATTTTCCAGGATCCACTTTCTGTATTTCCCTTCATTTCTGAAATCTCTAACAAAGCCAGTCTTAACTGCTCAGATCTGTGCTGCACCTGCAGAGACAACCTCTTCAGATGAGAAAAGAGACCTTTTCAAACTTTCAAATACTACAGAGGCTTTCTCTTTTCTTGCATTTGCTCTCTGCAGTTAGAGGGTAAAGTGTAGTAGAAGTATTCTTCCTCTAGCCTATGGACTTTCAGTGAATCATATGCTCTACAGAAGTCACTGAGAGGCAAAAACTCCAAGAAATAATTGCTTCAGTGAATGGCTCATAAGTGACTTGCCCTGCAACACTTAAGTGCATTCGGAAGACGACAGCCACCCCCAAAAAGCTCCTGGGAGAGTTTAAAATCCAAAGATACCGTTCATTGCAGGACACTTTGTGACACAATCTGTGGGCTACCTCTACAAATGCAGAGAAGTAACTACCTACCAACTTTACCAGCCTTGTCAAAAATTGGGGTGCTCAAGTCCTTCAGCTCCCTGTGCCATTCCTGTGCCTTTGCAGCTTTTTACTCATCTTATTTGTGTCTCCTAGCTGCCTTACCCTTCCTAGCTTTGTACAAGATGACTAGGTTCTCTTCTCAGGCTGAGCATTTGACATGGCCAAGGGTTTGATGGCCCTTGGAAAGCTACTTTCAAGTGAAGCTCTGAGTTAGGAAAGGCTGGTGAGGCCAGCATTCAGTGTTCTCCAGGATCTAGTAACAGTCCAGTGCCTTCCTACAACAGGGCTGCAGGACCTCTAGGAAGTTAGTGCCATGGATATCCCACCCATCAACCACGTGTACAGCTCCGTTTCTCAATGCACACCAGAAATTACCTGAATGGATCTCAGACACACAAAGATGTGGCCCAGAAGTACTGGAAAGCTGGTGGTCCCCAGACTTGCTCATCTCCAAGTCAGACAACTGAGTCTTTGGATTTAGCTAACGGAAACAGAATATCTGATTGGAATAAATTGTACTGAAAACACTTCATAGTCAACCTCATTGCGATTTCTGTGTATTGTGCACTATTAATACAAGATGCAATAATGCATCATAGCCATAACACTGAAGATACTGTATAGAATAGAGTCATAGAATAGTATGGGTTGAAAGGAACTTTAAAGATCATCTAGTTCAATCCCTTTGCAATGAGCAGGGACAGCATCATCTAAACAATAGTAGTGATGAAGTAGAAGTCTCAGTTACAGTGGACTAAAAAAAAAATACAAGAAAAAAAATGAGTTCCACTCTGGATGAATATCAAAGAACTGGGTCTGAAACAGAACTGGTGTTTATAAGAGTCCAGTTTCCCCAGTTTGCGCAGGAACCTTTCCACATCTCATGCACCTGCAAGACAGAATGCTGTCTACTCATTTCCCAAACTCCAACTTGACCTCCACAAATAAAATAATGCTCACAAAAGAGGCAAGTACTTATTCACATGTAGCAAGTCCAATAATTTCCTTGCACTCACTAATATGCTTTGCCTGCTGAAATGAAACATGGCACCAACAAAAGATAATGAATAAATCAAAACACATCATCTATTAAAAACAATATTGCAGATGTTTCTTCCCAGTTAGGGACTGTCTCCTATACATGGCCAGTATCAATTAGGATATGATCACACGACTAAGGGTTGCAAGAAGCATGCCATAAACCCATTATGATCAGCTCCTGAACCTACTTTAATCAGTGGCAATGCTGCCACCTAGATCAGAGTTAGGCTTTTTAGCCGCAGGTCTTGATGAAGCAGAAACTATTGTCCACATCCTTCATCTGAGATCAGAAGCAAGACGCAAACACCAGATGCAAGATGATATTGGATGCAGCAGGCATCAGTTAGGTGCAAATGATGACAGCTGGGACTTTAGTGCATGATGAGACAGCAGTACATGAAGATCTGTCCTCTTTGGGACCAAGGCAACAGAGCACTTCTGATATTCACATTGGACGCAATGTGAGAGTGCCTCTTGTTTTACAGTTGAAAGGATTGGCTTGGGACCAATGACAGAATCTCCACACACATGAAAAACTAATAGCCAGTCTTCTGAGAAGCTGCTAATGGGTGCCTGACCCTATTGTTCTGGAATGAGGAAGAGAACCCAGTGCAGGTGATATTTTGCTGATGCAGTAAGATCCTTCAGTCTCAGTTTACTCCTTTATTGGGCCTTACAACGCAGACCTACCACATCTCTGGCTTTAAAATGAAATAGAAAGAAAATAACTGTGTGAGTCCTATCCTAGCATACTTCTCAACAATGATCAAACTTGCGCACATCCTTCAAGCTTTTGCATTCACATCAACTTTGGGCTAGACAAAATAATAAATGACTTAAAATAGTTAGTCAGGTTTTGTTGGGTTTTTTTTGTGTTTTGTTTTTTGTGTTTTTTTTAAGGATAAGGTGAATTACCAGAACTTTTCATCAGGGAACAGATAGGGCTTTGTCAGAATAGGTAGCTGGAGAAATAAAGCACATCCTGTATTTGTTTGCTCTGAAGATACCCAAGATATATCTTCCTAGGCATGATTCTTTTGGGAAAAGAAGAAAACTGCAGTAACTTTATATATCATGAATTACAAGATGCTCTATAAAAAAAGGGTATGAGCACTGTTTTCAAATTTGTGAGTGCATACAAGAATGAACACAGTCCTGTAGAAAATACTTTTTCACAGTCAGTTGCTAGAGTCTCATTTGGGCAGAACTGGAGTACTCCTACCCAGCCACATCTGACCCATAGCACAGCAGGAGCTTGAGGGCCACAGCAGCCATGACGACTCTCACAGAACACAAGTAAACAAACACTAAATACAAACCTCCAGTTCAAATTGGTCAGTTATTTTTCAACACAGCCCCAGATGAAACAGGAATAGAGGGAAGTTATAACATTGTGATCAATGAGATGAAAAGATGATGTATGAGAGAGAAATTATATACTTTGAGCCCAAGAAATCGATTGGCTTTCAAAAGCTGGAAAACATCAGTTAATAAGTTTAACTTGCAGAACAAATATTTCCAAAGACGTAGATGTAGAAGAAATATCTGTAGATTAGACAGCCTGTCATATCAATAGGTCAAATGCAGCTATACTCAACAGAAAAGTTTCACTGGTAGTGAGGCAGATTAGAGTTTTCTGACAGCTAGCATATTAACAGAAACACATAGGGTCAATCTCTCTGAATTTAGGTCAAAAGTTTAGCCCAAGTCAGAAGTTTGTCTCCCTGTTTTAAAATGGACTTACTGACTTTTCACTTCAAAATGTCATTTTCTATTTTTGCCCCCAAGTCACAGCTAAAATTTCATTCAAATTGAAATAAATTATTTCCCACCTGCTGAGAAAAAAAAACTCAAACAAACCCACATTCAATTTGAGGTTGGTGCTAATTATTTTTGAAATTTGTATTGGTCTGCAAATATTCAATTTTCCCCCTGCAAAACCAGGAAGAAAATCTATTTTTTAAATGGGATTGCTTGTTTGGTTGTTTTTCTTTTCCCACAGAATAACAAATGTAATTTTTAATCTAAATATGTCTGTTAGAACAAATGAAACCCCCAAGTCTTTATGGACAATGAAGCTCAACAGATTTCATCCTGTGAAGGCCTAGTTAAAAAAAAATAATCTCGCTGTAGTCGGTCCTATCGAATTTTGCACCCCAACACTGAGTAACCCACATTTCTTACAAAGTTGCATACATCCACCACAACAGTAATCCAAGCTAAGTACACCATTAAATGCTCAGTCTAATTAATTACAGTCTAGCAACATGTCAAAGGTCAACCACAAAATTTCCGTATCTATTCAGTTTGATAGAAAAAGTAGTTTAATAATTTCCAATTTTAAGCCCAAAATAATTCTGATAGGCTTCTGAATGTCACACGTGTATATATTAGCTTTGGTTCTTGTGTAACTAACAGCTGCCTTTTCACATACTAAATTATTTGTTCTTATTGAGAATAGTGCAAAATTTAATTCACCATTCCTCAGCCACTAGGAAAAAATGTAAAGATTATACACCAAATTATGCAAATTGACATTGCTGATCATTTAAAATATTGCTGCAGGTTTTTGAGATATATTACCAGGATAACCTCTGTGCATCAGAAAAACACTAGAGTGCTGGCTATCTCATTTCCATTTTATAGCTGTGTTACAGACATAGGTACATTATATTTCAGAAATATATAGCAAGGAGGCTTATAATTTATCCTCATCTGTAGAATGTGAAGTAGGGTTTTAGCGACTCCTGCTTAGGGCTATTCTGCAGTGCAACTTTGATAAAATTGACAACCTATCTTTTTAGCCAAAGATTTATAGGACACATGACTGCGTCCAATTTGCTGTCTCAACCAGAAACAGCATTTCATGTAGAAGGCTCCCACAGCAGACCTTGGGTGCAAACATTACTGTTGAGAGGGAAGGAAAATGGCTTTTGCTGATATAGATTGGTTTTCATACCTAGGTAAACCTCTCAGAGTACCTAGGGCTGGCCAGTGTAGGAGCAGGGTGTCCAACGCCCCAGCTAAGTCAGTGGCAAAGAAGGTTAGGGGGAGTATACTCCCACTATGAGCAAACAAGAGACTTGAAGGGGCATGATTTCCACTAAATTAAGTATATTTGATGTCACAGAAAGGGTATCATTATGTTACCTAAACTTTAGTTGCTCTAAGACAGAGATCACTGTCTCCACCCACTGTCCGCAGTGACCGTGGTCTTTGGAGCACGTCTCCCTAAGGCTACCTCATCTCTGCAGCCAGAGCCTCTGTATTTCCCCAGGTAATTTAGAGAACCTGACTGCCTGAAATCCTCTGACGTATTCCTTATACAGTCCCCATGTGTGTGCTAGCTGGGCATTTGGGTGCAAGCCCAGAGTCTTGTAATTTATGCCAAATTACAACTGTACCTGCTCAACAAGGGTGTTATGATGATTAATTAATTCATCTTTGCAAAGCACTTTGAATGATTAAGAGCTGCAATTAAAGTGCTTGGCTTCTACGAAGCTGAGACAACAAAATACTAGGGAAGAAAATAATAACTTTAAATATTAGTGCTACCACTTTGAAAGAATGCATGGACAGTGGTAAATTAATGAACAGTTTTTTAATGAATACTATAACCTGGAGGAATAGAAAAAATGCAAAGACATGCTAAAATATTCTGAATCACTTAACAACTGTGTATAGTATCAAGAGGCTATACACAAAGGAGATACTGGGTTTGTATGCTGCTTACCAGGTCTAGAAAAGTTTCTAGAAAGTCACTTATTTTTTCAGTATCTAAACATCAAAGAAAGTTAAATCATAAAGCAGATGTTACACACTCCATCACGAAAAAGCTGTAACACAGTGGAAAAAACCTGCTCTGCCTAGGAATTGTGTTGAAATAACTGATGTAACTCCAGTTTCACATTCTAAGCCCTGATCAGTGCACAGCAAAGAAAGCCATCTTTTCATCTGCTAACAGTAATGCAACTCCTGTTCTTAAATTTGTACTTGGAAAGAAAACAGATTTGTTCTCTTCAGGAAGAAAAATTCCCTATAGAGAAAGGGCCCTTGAGTAATTTGTTTTGCTACCAATGCTTTTATGTTTTGCAGCATGGGTTGGTATTGTGAACCTTGAATTCCACAGTGACTATAGAAGTAAAAGAATGCAACTGCAAATATATGTGTGAATGTATTCTGACAGCAGTTTACTTCCTTCCTTCCCACAAATAAAAAAGCATAAGTTGCAGATTTCTAAGACTAATAGAAACCCAGCAGTGAGATGAGCAGCATCAACTCATCTTGCACCTCTTAATTCTCAGGATATCCAGTTTTAGCTAGGTTTATGTGTGAGTGTGGCTCAAAATTAGATAATTTGAAATTCATCCAAGGTATCTCTGAAGAAATTTGTTATACCTCTTATCACACTATGGTGTTTCTTACATTTTGGGTGAGATCCTTCACTGCTGTCAACTAGAGTGATGTTATGAAAGCAAAAGAAAACTGTGTGCAACTGCAGAAATGAGGAACCCAGGAGCAGGTAAATAGCAGTAGATGGAATAATGTAAGCGACAGAAGTAGCACGGATCCTCTCTGAAATGCCCAAACCACACAAATGACATATTACAAACCAATATATAATTAGAAAGGTAGAGCCTGGAAACCTGTGCAGTCACATCTCTACACACTTAAATGGACCTGGACCACAGGTAAATAGCACTGTCTGAAGTTAGCGATATTATCTAATTGTCACACATACTTTGCATATGTTAGGTAGTATTTTCAAATAGCTTTAGATGTGACTATTAGTTGTTTATAATGCACAAATAATTGTAATATATGGAATCCAAGCATTGCTCAATACTATACCATTCACTCCCTGATTTTATAGACCAAATTTATTGTTTACTGTTTAGCTGTCAGATTTATATGAACATGCAATGGACTACAGTCATGTATCAGCTAGAGCTGAGGAGTCAGTGTTGTTTCTTTTTCTTAATGAATCAAAGATTAAGATTATATTTCTCCAAAGATTGTAGGAAGGAGCAGCTACCACATACCTCATTAGCATCTCCAAGTCTTTCTACAGCCTGACCATTCCTGGCTACAGTACAAATGTATATGGACTACTTATGACAGCAAGTCCCATTTTGGCCCTATGACCACAGCATTGGCTGATCTTACAAAGGAATCTAGACATGGTGCCCACCCCACTCACCTCTCTAATCATCAGAATTTCATATTGCAGAAAAGCACTGAACACAGACACTTCCACAACCTTGATGCCAGCAGTCCCCAGGAAATACCTTCCCCTCAGAGGTTATCCATTTGCCTGCTTGTTACCTTCCCCACCATCCACTTGGCTAAACCAGTCTCACAGCCAAAGTTTCAGCTTCTCTTCTGAAATAGTGTGCACACCTTCACAGCAAAACAGCACATCTTGAGCCAGTTTCAACTTCCTGCTCATTTCCTCAAAGCTCTGTTGATTCTACAGGGTGTTGCCATGCAGCAAAGATGCTAATAACTCCATTACTACACACAATTCAAAGCTTATTTCAGAACAGCTGCATATCCTTCACATTTTTATTGACGTAGCTGTCACAGGCTAGTAAAGTTTCATTAGCTATATTTAAAGACATGATTATCATGTTGTATGTTTATACTCAACAGAAATAAATCTGGAAAGAATCTTGCATCATTTTCACCCATAAATACATGGACATTTACACATGGGTATGCAAGTATGCAATATATTGTATGAAATGCAAACTTCCCTACGCTTTCCTCATGATAAGACCTCATGGGGACCATTCCTGCCTCAGGGATAAATTGCTTCTCCATTCTTCATCATACCTAGGCTATCTTTGAAAATACTAGGAAACCATCAGTGATAATGGCTTCAGATCTGGACACCCAAAGGCCTAGCAAAAGTCCTTAATTGTGAAGGAATTTACACTGTTCCTGAAATTAATTTGTTAAAATGAACCACCAACACTCTAAATAGCCCTTGAAGCATATATTTGTGCAAAGGTTTCATTTCATCAATTAAAACAGAATATCTTTTTAAATATCATATTATAGTTTTCTCATATAAATTTCAAAGCAAAAAAAGAAATCAAAAAGCTATGTTTTAATGAGGCAAAAAGCTACTTTGATTTCTTTTATAGATGGAGTTTGATTGAAGTCTGTATGTTTCACAGAATGTTTTGATCTTGTTGAATAAGCAGTTTCTGTTGGAAAATTGTATTTTTGTCATTTCTGTGCAGCTTGGAGAAATTGGTATTGCTCTATCAACTTCAGTGATTTACAGCAAGTGAGGACCTGGCTTGTAACAGCAGCAATCTTCGTCAGTATCTTGTGGACATGTTTAAACAGAAAAGGTATTTCTCAGTGACAGAGCATGCATTTTGGAAAGATTGAAAATGGTGGATGAGCAGTAAATTACTTTATATTAATAAGTTTTGTTTCAATGTCATTCTTGGCCAGCAGAGCAGCAGTTGAGCCTTAGCAAAGAACCATTCTAATATGCCCACCAATGGCTACCATGCCATTCACTTCATAAAGAAACTTCAAAATACTGCCTAAAGCCAGCTAGAGGGATCAAGAAGGGTCACAGTAAGCAAGGCCATAGCTGGCTGAGAGAAAAACTGTATTTCTGTAAGCAAGGGCTGACTGTGAGTCTTATCAGCCACTAAACAGTGTGGACAGAAACCTGGTTCAGAAACCTGCTTAGCATTCATGTAAGCTGCAGCAAGTATGTGTGTGTGTGTATATAGACACACACATATATATGTATGTATAAAATACATACGCATGCACCAAATGCATCTTTAATTATTAAAAAAGAAATACAAAAGAAAAAAAACCCAACATCTGCTTGCTTGCTGATATCCTCATATGACACTGTGGGTGCCCAGCAGAGATTTATCATAAATTCTTGGAGACCTTCCTCTCAGAGTGGCACATCTTTACAGTACATTACGGTCCTTTGTATTCACCTGCCTGTCAACATATTACTTCTGTCTTGTTCTTAGATAAACAGGATCATTTTTTATTCTTTCTCTGTGTACATGTAGCTACATTAAATTCTCTGTGACTTTGGTATCATTAGGAATAGCTATAATGAACAAGCTCTGTTAGTCCTATTTAAGAACTAAGAGAAAGTTCAAGCTGCTTCAGTAGCATTTTTATTTTGATGGGTTGAAAATTAATTGCATGGCAGTTAGGAACCATTCCTATGGAAGTGCATATGGAAGCATAAGCACCCAAACCAACCCCAACTATACCTCTCTTACTCAGGTTATTTCATCGTCCAAGAAATTTTAACCCCTGAGAAATAAATTATTTCACTCAGTAGCTAGAAAGCAAAATCTTATCTTGTTACTACATAGAACTCATTAAATTATGAAATTTCAATGGACACAGGTCAAATACACATAAAGCAGAGCACGTCATTCCCCTCCCAGCTGCAGCACAGAGCAAAGCCATTCCTTCCTCTTACTTTAATTCCTTAACCCCTAACTCCTGCCAGTGCTCATGCCATGGGAAACAGTTCACACAAAAGAAGTCCAGGACTTAATCTCTAAAACAACAGGAGAAACTTAAAGTAATTCAATGTGCCATTAACATTGATTAAATAATTGGCAGGGTAAAAAACTGGCAGCTCCAGTGTAAAGCAGTTGCTTCGAGACAGCTAACACAACATGGGCAAGCCACTTCAGTAGTGCTAACAGCGTCTCTGTGAATTACAAACCTCAGTGTGGGAAATGTGCCGTGTACAGGTCCTTACCTTCATAACAGAGATTTACCCTAACAGAAGTGAAAGCGCACACAGAAGAAAACAAAAAAGTAAACAAGTATGTCTCTAACATGACCATATTAATGGAGAGACAAACGCTAACAAAGATTACGCCTTATGGCTCAACAGAAAATGTATTCTGTAGAATATTATATTGTAGAGATTTATTACAGATGAATTACAGTGATTCATTTCTCTGAAATAATTAAATTTCTGTTGACACAAAAATCTCATAACTGAAGAGGTTCAGCAAACCTTTGAGTTACTTTCAAGGGAAAATGAAATTAAGGTTATGTTGGATATAGACAAAGTGAACAGACAAGGCTCATAAAAGTAAGATAATCGAAAAATTCTGTGCCATAGACACTCACACACTCAACTCCTTCTGTAGTCACTTGATTATTCTAATGTCCTTCCTTTTATAGCTCATACCTGCATTAATTTATGGTCCATTGCACCAAAATGTCAACTGAATTAAATGCAAAATTTTATAGTGGAATAGGAAAGCATGATTGCATTCTACTGCTTCAGGCTAAAACAGAGGTGTTGTGTCACCTGCTCTCCAAGGTAAAGAACACAAACTGAGAATAAACAAGCATTGGGGTTTTAAAACTATTTTTACTGTTACAATTGGTTTTATCTAACACATTTATTATAACATATTCCCTCACAAACTCCAGCCTGTTAAAGTGCAGTTAAGGTTGTGGGTGTCTACTAGACTATGTGTCTCTTACCTTTTAGGAAATCAAAACAAACCACAAGGCATACCATCCAAGAGCTACGCTGTTGTGCCCTCATTCATAGGAAGGAGGACCTTATGCCACAAGTTGCTCAGCTTCCAATAATAAAGGTGTCCTGTGCCAAATGGCAGGCACGGCACCCCTGCCTGGTCCTAGGAGAGGACAATTCTTATAAGAGCTTCCTCGCTAAAGAGACACAGCTCCAGGAAACTAACAAACCTGCCAGCCTCAGCTGCACTTCTTGCCAACTGAATCCAGGAAGAATAATTTTTGTTTTTCAGCAGCTTTCCAGACTATCAGTGTTTCTTTCTGATGTTGTCTTTGACAAGACACAGCATAAGGCACTAATTTAGCATTAGCAAAACTTTAGGTCAAACCCAGGAAGCTGTACAACCCACTAATTTAACTGTGAACAGAAGTAACACTGACATCAATGTGTCTGACTTTTTTCAACCACTTGATCAAAGCCCACTAACACTGGAAACTTTAGTGGATTTGCAACCATGCTTAATTATGTTAGCTTAGTACATCAAACTAAAACTTTCAGAGATGGCTAGCTGTAGCAGCATTTCTAGTTTAAGTGTTAAAATTTAATACAACTTTGCTATGGGATGATATCTTTTTATTTTGCTCATCTAGGTACCTTTTCTCCCCTTATATAAGGGTGAGGGGATGGAGGGAGAGACTTCCTGCTATCTACACATTACAGGTTTCTCTAAAATATGCAAAATTTTAAAAAAAAAAAATCTCAAGGTAATCAGAAAGGAATGATTTTGCGTCATGCCATCCAAAAGTAAGAGCAGCTAAATCCACAACCGGTATAAATCCATATAAGCAGGAACAAATCTGACCTACACTAGCTGACTAATAGTTTCAAGTGTTTCTCTTCCTTTACGAAAAAAAATATTACATAGCAGTACTGCATACCTAATAGGGTCTTCTAGCTTGATTTGTTCCCTAATTAGTTTTCAAAATTACATAGTTGCTAGTCCTGAATATCTTTATGTGTCTTTGTTCCACATTCTTAAATTACATTTAAGGTGAAGATGAGCTTTAATCCAAATCCTTCATGTTGAACACAAAAACAAACAAACAAACAAATAAAAAAAAAAAAAAAAACAAACCAAAACCAAATCTGATTAATCTTTGATTTTTTTTTCAAAAAACCTCCCCTTAATATTAAAAACATCACAATACTCAAAACGTTTTTTAAAAAACAAGCTCCTTTTGAGTTTCAGATGGGAGCACTTCATATGTTTCTAGACTCAGCTTCCAAAAAGTTCTAAAGACCACTACTAAATTAAAAAATAGGTCTCAAATCTGTAGTTAAAAGTGCTTGCCTAAAATTATATAGGCTTTCGAGAGATACAAATCCCTAATGATGAGAAGCCAAACAAAATACAATACCAATCTAGGTAATTAAAATTATGTTTAACACCTATGCAGCATGCAGTGTTTTCTCACTCGTGTCCTCATGTCCTGGCATAATCTGTCCCCCCAAGACTAAGATATTACTACAGGTAGCTACAGGTAACTCCTGGTTATTCTTACAAGATGGGACAGGACCATGAAATAATCAGGGTGTGAGAGTGTCTGTACATCAGATAGACGGCCTGTGTCAGGCTTGAGTGATCCTAATATCTTAATATGGGTGATATTCAGGACGTACCTCTTGGTACTTGGGCATTTTATATTGTGCCCTGGCAGCATGGCAGGAATCCCACTGACTCAAGGAGCCTCAGACAGGCATGAAGAAAAGGAAAATTCCTCCTACTTGTAATGGGAAGAGAACAAGGAGTAAAGACTACAAGCATCACTGTTAAAACATCAGCAGCATTCATGTGCAAAAAGAAATATTCACAATATCCAAATGAAGTTTAAAGAAAACTAAGCAATATGCCTCTCCAACTCCTCAAAATACACATATATTAAAAGACTACAAACCTGCTGTCTCACAGTGGATTTAATCATACTCTTCCCCATTATCTGGCATAGACAACAAACATTTTCACTTAAGCAGACAGAGGCCACAACTTCCCTCATGCTTGAACATCCCTTTGCTGGTGGAAACCTCTGGCAGAAGGCTGTTTTGAGCGTTTTGAGTTCAAGACTCTAGCATCTTTTTGCTGAAGTCTTTAAGGAACCTTCGAGTTTAAGACATACTTCTCTTCAAGGGGAGCGCCAAGAGCTGTCTTGGCTGACTCATTACCCTCACCCAATCACTCCTACTAAGCAGAGCTGATTTCCCTCCCTGTTGTCTTCCCCACATCCATTGAATACATACATTCACTCCACTGAAGGTCCCAATCCTGTTGTCTGGGTTAAAAAACTGAGTAGTCTCCAGGCAGTAGGCTTGGGCCCTTCTTGATCCCCCACATCCCTGATTTTCCTTGGCAAATCAAAGGTTTGTATGCCAAGCTTGCTGAATGAACTGCCAGCAATCCATATCACTCAATTTGCCATGCAGAGTGAAAAAAATAAAACTGAAAAACCTATTCTTTCAAGAAACAGAAATCAAAGAGTAGGATGAAAACAATGAAGCACAGTTCCATCTCAAAAGATGTTAGGTCTCAAAAGGCACTCAATCCCAAAAAAAGGGAAAAACCCCACCCCAACCATCAGTGCTTGGTGTGAGGAAGTTTCCCCTAAACATTCATTTCCTCATGGCTTTCATTCTTCTCTCTCAATGAAGTGTACACAAATCCCTCTCCTACAGTGCCAGCATCATTGCACAGAATCCACGGCAGAAACAGGTGAGTGCTGTTTTCTGGAAGTTATTGCACATTATCACAGCTGACTTCAACAGTAACTTCTAAATGAAATGTAGATAAGCCCCCTTAATTCCAATCACCCTTTATTTTAAAGCTTAATTACAGCAGTACAAGACTGTCATGGAATGATAATTACAATTTATTTAAACATCAATAAGTAAACATTAGGTTTTATTTTCCTACTGTGAAATATATCTAATGTAATGGGATGATAATTCCATTTAATTGTGTGCAAAGAAATTGGGTAATTTCTGTCAGGTATCATAAAGCGGCAATGCTGCTTTATCACAAGATATTAACATTTCCAAAAACACCTGTTCTTTTTATGAATCGGCAGTTCTGCTCGGCTTTATTTAGTTCTCAGTAAATGGACAAGGGAAAAAGTTGGAGTCTTGTTTAGTCAGAAAACAAGGCCCTCTTTGGGCCTTATCAGTAAAATGCAAATGAAATTGTGGTAGAACTGATCTTGTATCATTCAGGCTTCAGGAGAAGAGTAGTGACTGCCACAAGGCTGTGAAAGCCCTACCTTGAGACCTAAGGTAACTACGTAGCATTAATCAGTCTAGTATTTCAAGCTATGTCCATTTTGAACTAAAATCTGGCCTGCATCTAGTTATGGCCTAAGTCCTATATCAGTCAGATAGTGATCTCAGACACATTGCTGTAAATCAGGAGCCATTCATTAATAAACCTGAAGTTGCATTCTAAAAACATTCCCAAGATGAAAATCTTCCTAAATGAGACTTGTTTTCCAAGTATCCCAATTGTATACCAGCACTACTTTACTGATTACTGAAATAAAAGAATTGGTAGCAGTTTTGCCTGCTTAATACTTATAACCAGTTGGTGAAGACAGTAAGAAGGACTCAGTTTAACACTTAAGGGCATCATCAAAAGTTAACAAAGCAGTTGGATCAAGCCCTTGGGCACTTTTATTTCCACTCCACAAAATTTAATGAGAGACTTCCTCTGAATCCCACCTACCAGATGATGATTCTCCTCTTGCAAACACTCATGGGTCTATTTCCCTATATGAAATAAAGACTTTTTAATTGGGAAGAGGTGAAGGGGTGGAAGATATGATAGCATCAGTACTGAAACTAAGGATTCAAATAAAAAATATGAAACCTTGGTTCTTCATTCAAAACTTTTTTTGCAAATCTCAGAAGAATTTTAATAGCTGCAAGTCCACACATCCAGACCCTCTACATCTAAGACAGTTACATGTGGTATCCCACACCACATCAAATCATCTTTCCCAATATACCCAGAGCTGCACAGAGCCTGACTTCTGGGAGAAGTTTGGCTTCTTTTAACACCAAAGAAACTCATGTCTACTTGGAAAAGCAACTTACTGTCACAGCATAAACTGAAATCAGCTCAACTTCTTTCTCCCATGTCAGAAGGGGAACAAAGCAAACTAGACAGTGGGGAAAAAATGTCTTTGCTTCTTGAGAAGATGGACATCCCCCTTTGTCTTCTCTGTGCTCAAACTTCCTCACCTACCTTTCAAAATGCAGGAGAACTCAATTCCCCAAAAGAATGCCTTTTTTGTAAAGGGATATGGCATTTCTGACAACATCCTCTATAATGGTGACCTAGCCATACTGATTTACCAAGTCTAGCATTGGTTTCTAGCCAGACAGACATCATTACCATGGTTTTTGCTCTCCCACAGGACCTTTCAGTGATGGGACCTGGGCTATGCAACACTATATCAATCTTCTCAGTACGAACCACTTGGTACTCTTCAGCTCTTTAGTACAAAATGGGCACCCTTTCCAAGTGCTCTGCTTAGATAAAGACAAGCAACTCCTTGAGATGTGTGCAAGTAGCTCAGAGCAGCATTTGCATGCTAACAGACATCAGTTCCACTTCACCAGCTTGTATCACTATGAGAAAGTTGAAGCATCTGAACATTTTACAGACAGAAAAAAACAATTTACAATGCTCCCATTACAAGAACCTTCATTTTATTGAGCCAGAATTTTCCTTGTCTCTGCATTAAATGTTTGCCAATGATTCAAGAGGGTACTATGTCTTGCTGCACCAGAGTGAATATTGTTTGACCTAGGATGTTAATGACAGAAGAAGGAAAAGTTGTGGACGGGAGATTCCTCTTCTCAATATGTGGTGTCATTTTTATTAATAATTCAAGTCTATGCAGTTTTCGCATGCGGATTAAGCTGGCAATGGTCTAGCAATATAATTGTCACAGAGTAGTGCTGGTAATTTTCAGATTTGTTCTGCATCGATAATAATTACGTTTCTGAAGAAAAGAAAACATGAGAAGGGGGAAAATATCTTAAAGAAAGAACTATAATTTTACTATTACTGCATCTAAAATTATTAAGTTTATGGCATTACAGGATGCAGAGACCTTCACATGAAAGTTATCCTGATATCTAGGTCACAACATACTTCAATGTCATTTCTAATTAACAAGCACAAATTACCCTTCCAATCAAACATTCATAAAATTGATGATAGTGAACTTAACTAACCTTTACCAATAAGGTAAACAATTTGAAAGATGAAATCTGGATATTTATGTTGTCCACAAGCCATATTAGCAAGACGAGTCATTCCTCACATCTACCATACTCACAACCTAATTCAGGTGCAGCTCTCTGGCTTAATGAGGCTTTTAATTGTCTCACAGATAAGACCAGGTTCAGGTAAGCAGGCTATTTGGATTAGATACATTTCTATGAAGGTGGAGTAACTGCATTAAAACAAATAGATTTGCACCAAGCAAGAGCCGACTCCTACTTTCTACCCCTAACATACCAATATAAGGCATGATTTGCATAAGACCAATGCTTTTCTTTTTACTGATGCAGCAGGACAGATCTTTGTGACCTTAATTAGGTCCAGCTGCATCAATAATTATTTCAGATTGGTTTTTCCCCTATAAAATCAGATGGGTCATTTTAGCCTGTTCTCTTACAAGCGAGCTGTTATAGATTTGGATGGATTCAAATGGACTGTTTTACTATGCTGTGGCTGTTCCCTCTTCCATCCGCCCCTTTCTTTCCCACTCTATCACTTCTAAAGATGGCCCTACTATGATGCAGATTCCTTTCCCTTTGAGAGCCATAGAGTTTCCACCAATGACTTGAGTCACAGTATGGTTGATTTTACATTATAATCTCCATAAATTAGTGATATTACAAATCAGGTACAAAAGAGGCATGCATTATTTGGTGTGCATGTGAAATTAGCATAAATGAATCATTTCATTTACTTAGATTCACCATATCTCTGCAAATTAAAAAAGGCATCAGCTGGTCTTCTCATCCATATCTTGTTTATGAGCTTATCTCTGTAGCTTAGAGTCATTTACAGTCAATGGCATCATATACTATAAACAGTATCAGTTAAACAAAATACATCCCCTTCATTAGGACAAGTATTATTCACAAAGTCAGGAATTAACTCCCAGAGTGGCCTAACTTGGGCCAGGTATAAATGCTGCTAATCAAAACTAAGAGCATCAAAATAATACTCTCCAATAGTAGAGTCATGGAATTGTTGCCTTGAGAGCAAAATAAAGGGGAGAAGTCTTTTTCCTGTTGAAGAAAACAGAAAATGGATTTGGAAATTAGTCATAACACCTACTCAATAAGGCAAAGAGAAAGGCAGACAGAACAATAGTAGGGAGAAGAATAGCAGGATGGAAGATGACACTGAATAACTGCATTTTAGCTCATTCTTCCTCACCCAATGCAGCAGCTTTTCCCAGTGCTGCCCTCTTTTTGCACACATGCATGGTAGAGTGCCATTTTATGCAAGAATAAGGTGAGGTAGGCCCCTTATTTCTCCTGAAATCTCTGTAAAATAAATTACACGCAAAAGTCAGGCTCCTGTTTCTTCAAATGCAGATTCTTGTTTGTGGTGGTAAATCCAACCTTTTCCTTATTTTCTTCCTATACATTAAACACACTCAGTCCTAGCTCAGCCCTGAATCAATTAATTGGCATAGCACAGCAAGAAACCTTCATTCATCCCCAACACATTGACATTTCTGTCCCTGCCAGCTAGGAATAACTAAGCTGTGAAACTTATAAAAGAAACCTCACCCCAGCAACCTGGTAATTTACCCTGTGTTTCACTATGCACCTAAAAAGATAAGTGAAGCCTGAAAACTTAACCCAACATCCCATCCTGGTGACTAGACTGGGAGGTGGAATCTACTGATAGCCCTGCAGCCACTTAATGTCACTCTTGTGCCAAGATTGATGCAGAAGAACATGCCCCAAACAAATGCATTTTAAACAGACCTTTGCATCCTTAGAGATCAAATAATTTTCAATGCTAAATGATATTTAGAAGAGTTCAGGGAGCACAGGATAGTGTTGCCTACTTAACATTTTGCCTCCACTGACAACTTCCAACTACAACTCTCAAAATAGCCCTATTTCACTTCAGTGTACATGGGGCTAAAAGGCCCAAGAATGGTTTGGGACAGTTTCTTGAGACAAGGAAATAATATATATGTATGTTATATATTATGTATTATATAAATGCTATAGTTGGCATTTTGGTGGGCTTAAAGAAACCATGCCCTGAGCACCTACAGAAAAGAATTATGACCAACAAAAGCGAGAACCCAGCAGAACTCTGAGGAGCTAACTGAAGGCATCTGTATGTTTGAGAACCCCAGACAGCTAGTGCTTCCCAGAGAGCAGTTCAGAGAGCTCAAGCAAAGCTCCAGGGTACAGCGAATTCCCCTCTAAGCCTTTCTGGCAACACAAGGCAGGCTCTGGCACAGAGATCAAGCAGCTTTCCTTCAGTCTCCCAGATCTGATGATGTGAATATAGTTCTCCCTCTCCACCCTTTGCAGAGAAGGTGCTATACAATACTGAGCTAAGACAAATACACCCTCTCCATGAAGTTTCATTTAAATGTCACTCCTTGAAACTGCTTCTGCAGATACTGCTCCTAGTATCACTCAGTAGCACAGGCCAGATGCACTTTGAAGGGCTCCAAAATCCATCCCTTCTCTTCTTCTTTTTCCGCTAGGTGCACAGCTGACAATGGAGGCTTTATCTTGTGCAGCACACATAGTATCTTGGATAAGCAGGAGTTTCTACCTTTGTTCCTGCACTACATACTATCTCCCCATCACCCATCCAGTGCCATATTAAATTATTCATGAATGAAATAACAGTTTTCAACATTAATAATTTACTGCTACACCTAGGGGATGTGTCAGGTAAAATGTAACTGATATGGGAGTCTGAGCTTTGGCAGCTTTTATAATACTCATTCATCTAGTATTTTCCATCATTAATCCTTGTGCTTTGCTGACTAGAACTTTTGCTCAATGACAGGCATATTTCCCCACTGACATGGATCTGGTACATAGGTTCAGTACCTGCAGACAGGAAGCATATTTTCGTTTGCAGGACTTAATTTATTAAAGTGCTGACATCAGATTTTGCAAAGTCTTGCTCTCAGGAGGAGTCACATAGACCCAGATAGGTCTACTTCCTCAAAAAAAGCCTGTTGACATTAGTACAAGCTAATGAGGACAAATCCTTACATGTAACAATAACGTAATTAATAATAGCCAATAAGTTATTACCCAGCTTCACAGACAGTCCCTCTGCCTTTCTTGTCAGAAAAACGATACAGCCTTTCACTTTGTGGATACCTGAACTGATTATATTTACTGAAAACCTCATCAGAAAGCTGTAATTCACTCTGGCAACATGTAAGCTCTGGAGTGATGCAGGTGTAGGGTAATCACCTGGACAGACACCAGGCACAGAGGTATTTGCTATGCTTCTCTGTTAAGGTAACGGGACACTTGGTGTTTGCTGTTTCCCTCTCTTAACAAGAAAAACTTAATGAAAAATATGCCCATAAACTTAAGCTGCTGCTTCACCTAAGCATCAATGTAAGACAGGTTGCAAACCATGCAATTGTGTTTACCTATAACTCATCACACCATTAAGAAATAAAAAAGCTCAAGCTCTGTCTATACTTCTCAACAGTAACTCCCAATGTCCAGATGGAATTAAACAGAGTACAGAATTAAAGACAAAATTCTCAATAATTCTGTGGCACTGTGTCTACGTCTGCAGCTACACATTAGAGGTTTGATGTGAAAAATCAACAGACACATGATGATTCTTCTAACTCAGAGTAAACAAAAGAACTGAACTTCAAGGGAGGTTTTCTATTCTAAGAATTTCACCCACGAGACAAAAATTACTTAAAAATCTTTATTTTTGGTGATTTTTAAAGTCATATTTAGGTGAACTCCGAAAGTAATAATGGCTTTGTTGAGAGAATATTTAAGTATTCTGACAATTCTGCCTTTTTTTTTTTTTTAGTGAAAGAACGGGGAAAAAAAAAATCATCAAAACTTGTCTCAAAATGAACTCCACAAAAATGACATTTAAACTACTTGTTTAAATTTTTTCAGTTGACAGGAAACACAGGAAAAACAATATTGCCACTTAAATTCAACGGCGTGGTTATTTATTTAATTTACTAAGTGAAGACCTGAATATTGGAATATGTTTGAAGACTAGGTGCATAGTTGTTGGATCTCTACTTTCTGGTAGCAGCCATATTATTTGGAAAATGTTGAGTAATAAATTGTACATGTTTTTTCTATTGAGATCTGGGCAAAGCCCTAACAAGTTTTATTAACTTGGCATACTGAGCCCTCTCTCAGACTTATCGTATGCCAGAAAACATGTCATTATTTTCATTCATTCACTTGTATTTACAATGATTTGGCTCAGTTTACCTGAAAAAAAGAGTTTTCAGCCTCCAGCTTGCTCCCAACTTATTCCTGGATGAAAACTCATGTTTGCTGTTATCCCTACCCTCGCCTGTTCATTTTACTGGGTCATCCACAACAGACCATATTCTTCAAAAGCAGAAGACAGAAACTAATTGCTTTCCAAGATAGCTGCACGCCTGTTGCTTTGTGCAGGTCAAGTCACCACTTCAGTTCCCCCACTCTGGGAGCTTGTTGACTGAGGACCTGTCCCTTACAATGCACTTACATAATCAATAGCATAATAGGGCCTTGATATTGATTGGAACTACTAGGTGCTACACATAAGTACACCTTAACAGCAATAATCAGAACAAATAATCAGAACAAAACACATGAGGTTTCCAGTGCAGGGAAGGCATTCTCTGAACTGCACGGTATGTCAGCATCAGTGAAGTAACAGTACTTGGAGGCACAGAAGGAACATATTCATTAAGCGGATGCCTCTTCATCCAGTTACTCCTTTTATTGTAATCACAATCTAGTGATACTGAGATTTTTAAAACGCATTACTGGGAAGAACAAACAAACAACAAATGATGCTACTCTTCTGACTCTCAGTGGAAAATTGCTGCTGTTTCACAATGAAACTGCAAGTGCTAAGTTAATAATGCAATCAGGCTCAATTGCACTTCCCTTGCTGCACTGCTACTGCAGAACACTCCTCCCCTGCGTGGTGACTTGGAGCTACCTTCTGAACCTTACTTACATCACTCTGAATGTTTCCCACTAGTGTGGCCAGACACAGATATTTTGGCAAGAAAAAAAGTAAAAAAAAAAAGTCTACTTTTGCTTAAAGACACATTAAGGGGGGCAGACTGAGAGAGCCGGTGAGGCATGCAGCTTATGACTAAATAATGCATTTTATTTCTGTAAACCTTTTACCAGGGAGGAAAAGCTGATATGCCTGTTGCTTAACACATACAAACAACAAACAGTAACCTACATGCAGGAACATGTACTTAGCTAGCCTAGAACTAAGTAATGAAATAGAGATCTGGACCCCAATTCAGTTATACACTTAAGCCTGAAAATATCAGCACTTATCACCCACAATTTCCTCTTTGACTGGTATATTGAATCAAGTTGAAAATTACTTCCTAAACCAAACATGCTTAAATAACTGAGACAATGTTATGGACATTTCCTTCTGGTTCTAGCTAAACAATTACCATTTTACACAGTCAAATTTTCTCAAGGATTGTGATTCAGTCTTTTAGCAAACGCATACAGAAGCATGACCAAGGAAGTATATTAACCCATATTTGCACTAATGTCTTGCTACAATATTCTTAGCTATGATATGCTGTTCCTAGGATGCATTAGCCATGCTGCAGACCCAGGTGTCCTCAGGACATGCATTCCAGTCTTCAAATGACTAGTACAAGCACTTGATACTTGCTACCCACACCAGAGCTCAGTACTGGCTAGCTACCCAGTCACTAGAAACAAGTTTTCCAGAGCAGATTAAATCCTGTTTTGAATAAAGAGGATCAGGGGAATCATTGAAGCCAAACAACCTGTTGTGTAGATGAAGGAACACACAAACCTCACCAACATGGCATTAATGCAGATTCCAGAGTCCCCTTATGCATAGGGTTGGTAAGCCAAGTGTATCTACAGTGGAAGCCAAGCTGAAATTCCCAAGGTGATATGCCATCTCTTCCCAAACAGTGAGTTTAAAACAAATTTGGACACATCTATATAAGCTCAGAGCTGTCTATACAGAAAATGAGGAAGAAGTGGTACACTGAGATGTCAAGTAGCTTAGTGGGTCTATGCCAGATGCTCCAGAAAAATACAAGTCCCTCAGAAAGGAACCACAATTAGTTACCATGTTTAAGAGATGGTTTCCTACTATCATTAACGCCAAGACTATGTGGTCATGCTGAGGTACATATCAGCACAAACAACAAAGCAGGAAAATGTATTACAAGATGTTGCAAGAAGCTGATACAGAAAGATTTTGTGAAGAGTCTTCACAGCATTATGGTCACACATCCTTTTCTTTGTTAACATGGCTGTATTCTTAGGAATGCTCCTTTTTTCCTGATAGGTGTTCACAGCTTATCAAACACCTACCTGACATCTGCACCAGAGGCCAACCCTTACTCAGATTTGTCCTCTTAACCGTTTTTAAGGGGAAACACCTTCCTCAAGGTAACTGCTTGTGGCTGTAGATTCTGCATTAACTGAATGAACCCTTTGAAGCTGTGCAAAACCTCTGCCTTAAAAAGGATCTGACTTATCTAGAGATGTGTGCCAGAGCTTGTTCTAATCACATTTATACTTCCTATAACTTTGCACCTCTTCAGCTTTAAGCCTTTCTTAATTCCTTTGGGAAACATAAATTCATTTATACTTTTGACCAATTTCTCCTACCTGCCTCCTCCCTCACCACCTGTAGAAGATGTTATACCTCTCAGCTGATAGACTGTAGAACAAGGATGTATCCAGCCCTGATGTGTGACCTAAAGGAGTCTCTTGGACCCTTCTATCTTTAATAATGGAGAAGAATATTCTTCTCCCAGTGAAAAAAAAAAAAAAAATCAATATTTTATACAGTTTTTAACAACAGTATATATAAAGTTACATATATAGTTATACAATTTATAACAACTACTATGATTTAATTCTCTTCACTTAAAAGAAAAGCACAAAAAAAAGAGATCTTCTAGAATTCACTCTCATATGAATCTAAAGCTCTGGGATGCCTCAGAGTGTCATATCTACCTACAAGGGATATTTGAGACATAAGGAAATAAATTCTGCCATTAGGCAACAGAGACAGACTGTAGGAACCTTTAAAAGGTTCAACAATCCATTCTGCAAACAGATGCCCTATATTGACAGTTCTCTTCATCAAGCACATTTCAGGAATAACATATAAACTGATAAAATACGAGGTAGTATGTAAAGGGAATTGATGATGTCATCTGAGTGCTAATACAGGAAACAACTAACCTGAAGTAGAAGAGTTTTCTAATCCTTCAGGAAAGTCATACCATCATCCGTAACTAGAACGGAAAAGAACAGGAAGTAAAATAAGGTCAATTTTAGGTGCATATATTTATCAGATGTAATTTTAGGTACATATATTTAGCAAACGAGACAATCTTGAGAATCAGCAGAGACAAACAGTCTGGGTGGGACTATAGTTTTGCTTGGTCCTAAACACTACTGCTCCAAAAGCAAAGCAGCAACTGAAAAAGTTTCAGTCAGCTACAGTAGGATAATGATGGCTACTCTGTGCTGTATGGTTGTGGGGGAGACTGAGTATGCGACTGACTAGAATAACCTCTGCATCAACAAAACTATTTCAGTTGCAGTTTTTGACGATCAGTCTCAGTTATGCTGAGATTAAGTGCCTCACTAAGTCCCGTATCCCCCAAAACTGTAAGCTGTCCTCATACAGATGATGGACTATTTACCTTCTTCTTTTCCTAGTTATCCCCCATTCAGCTTCATTCATCTCCCTGGGGAGACAACCATGTACTTCTAGAATTACTATGATCAATCCCAGCCTGACGGACTGCTGATAACTAGATGCCTGCAGTGTTTGACAGAGCACCCTACAAAATGCACCATAAACTCTGCAAAGAGTTCTGCCTAATTAGGAGAGTATTAGGAGCTGGGGTGAAATCCCAGGCAGAGAGAGATTAAAGTAGCTTGCTCAGGCTTATGCAACAGAGCAAACAGGAGAGATTCTGCCCAATTCACTTCAGTTTCACTTCTCATCCATTGGATCAGAGAAATATTTCTTGATAAAAGGTTCTTTTAAACTTATTTTAGTATAAAGACTAAACTAGGGACAAGAGAAACAGCTGCAGTTCTGACACCTTATCTCAGCTGACAATCTGACCTGTTCATGGGTAATCAATTTTTCCCACATCAAAATGTGTTGGCAGTTATTAGCAGCAGCTCTTGAATTTTTTTTTTGTTGTTGTTGTTAATTAAGAATGAAATGTTCCACGGATCGTAATTACATTGGAAAAACATCAATGATAATTCAGCATGTGAATAGACAGAATGTTTTATCATCCTTTTAAGAAAAAAATACAGCTAGTGTTCTTGGAGAAAACTTTCTATCTTCTAAGATTTTAAAAGAAAACTAGAGATCAGATTCAACAACTGTGTGGTATTTTAGGTGAGATGAGTAAAAAGACTTTTTTTTGTTAATTCATTAAAATCTGCCCTGTGACCCTGTCTCAGTACACCAAAGCCTGAAATGAAGAGACAGTGTAACAATCGGGTGCTGTGTGTAGCGTACGCTTTTTAATGAATCTATGAAGCATATATTTCACTGCAACCAGAGCAGGACTGTGCTACTTCAACACGTTTTGCCATTTTGTGGGGTTTTTTTAGACCTTTTTTTAGATCTTTACAAAAGTACATAAGAAAGTCCTACATTTGCTGGAGGACAAAATAGGTGTGTCTTCTCTCGCGTTTTGTGTTTCTGTAAGGATTTGATCTAGGAAAGCTGACAGTTGCATGAAAATAACCTTATCCCTCTCAACTCACCTCAGCAGAGGTGCATCCTGCTCACCACAGCATTGAATTCTAGCTATCTGATATAAATACCTCTTTGTTCATCTTAATCCCCAAACAGAAGCAGCCAGGTCAAGACAAACAGCCCCACCACCCCCACTATTAGCATTTTTTAATATGACCTTTAAAAGCAAACCTACATGACAGTGCACACAGAGAACAAACTCTGAAAACACATACACGCAAGCTGAGCCTATGTTTCCCACTCCAAGCTCCAACATACATAAGACAAGATGTCCCTCTGGACCCTGGCAGACCACTTGAATACTAAACAACCCCTCAGACTGCCAGGCAGATGGTCTTATCTAACTTCCCCAGGAAAGGAGAACCACTAAAGCACCAGATTGCCAAAAAGCCAACCTGAAAAATAATGGGAAAGAAAGGCCTTCTCTGGAAAGCGCTGACATACTTAATGCTGTGACAGAACCCTCTGGATATCTCCATTTAGTCTACACTACTACTAACTCCAGCAACATATTTATCGCATTATAACTGAGCCATCTTACTTAAACTTTGTGCATGAATCTATAGATTATAAAATTCTAGATGTTTGCAGTAGTAGGTTACCTTTTGATTCCCCTAGCTCTGATTCTTGAGGTGAAGAGTCGTTACAAAAAGCACTTACAAACTAATCCAGGTTCATCAACTGTTTGCATTTGCTAATGATGTTTAACAGACCACAGTGATTGCTGTCCAGAATTCTTCTAAGAGGCAAAACAAACATCTAAATTATAACTTTCTAACATCTGCTTCCTCTAAGGGAGGATTTGTATGAGGTTTGACAGATGTGAGAGCTCCGAAGAATGGCTGTTACAAATGAGCCAGCTAACGGAGTCTTGGAAAATGCAGCCAATCTCAGCTTATTGAGATGAGCTCCAACCAGAGGCAGAAATAACATGCAGCTGTTCCTTTTGACTGCTGTTCATGAGAGATATGGTATCTCACGATGGTATTAATAGATGTCTTTTACTCTGCATACCACCTGGAAAATGAGCACCCACCATTTTATCTCATTTGATGCTATTTATAGTGTATTAAATAATAATAATACAACCAAGAGAGACAGTGCAGCAATGACAGTGCTGAATAGAACAGTCAACAACTAGCAAAGTCTGTACATTAACTTTTCACTCATAGCGTGAATTTGAATATACTACAGTAGGAGCTTGTAGGGTTATTCTGTCTTCAGAGAAGTGAAGAACAATTCTGTGAATAACTCTTACTACAACTTACTGTGCATTTTATTTACAAAGCCCAGAACAAATTAAAATGGATGTAACACATCAGCAATCCCTTTTAACAGAAATTTCAAACCTGCCTCTACAACCTACTTGAAAGACATTCCTCTGACTCAAGAAATACCTCTCTTCTAGAGACACTGAAGGTAAGTGGAAATTCTATGATTACAAGTCCTGCAAAAAAAAGGGGGGAAACGTCACAAATTACAAGCATTTTTAGAATCTGTTGAGGTGGGAATTTTGGTTCTTTTCCTTTGTTTTAACAGAACTAACGAGAAAACATGGCAAGGCTCCTGGTGGTACACATCCTGCCAAATATCATGATCAGAAACAACAGTGCAGTAAGGCTTACAGTTGGGAAAGAAGACAGGAAGAGCAGATATTTGTTACAGCCAAAAAAGCCCTATGAAACCAGTGAAAGACCGCCAGCTGCCATAGACTAGTAGCCTTAACTAATTCTATGCAGAATTCCCTCTCAAACATATGCAGTTTCTTTACTCTTTTGGGCCTGATCCAGTGCCTCTGGGATGACAAACATCTATGACTTGGGCTGACCTCTGCAGGTGTACATTCCTGGGGCCACCACTTGACTCATTTCCTGATAGAGGTGGACAAGGACTGGGCAAATCTGTTCCATTAGTTGCCTATTGTAAAGTGAGCAGAGTTAACTTCCTCAGGCAGCAGAAGTGAGGGCATATGCTGTCTGTGTGTTGAGCTGTAAGTTTTAACACTGCTGCTGATCAGGGGGATGGGTGTTTGACCATACAGCCATTTCCCCACTTTGTAAGAGAGCCTACCCGTACAATAGCTTCCAATTGCTTACAATTTTGAGTCAAGTTATGGACAGGCTGTTCAAATCATATGCGAGGTATAAAATCACAACCACATCTGTTTCTCATACAGCAATTCCACACAGCTCTGGACTCTTCTGGCCTGGAAGTACATACTCCTTCTCACATTCTGTCTGTATCTTGCAGCATAAATTCTCATTAGCTTCTTGTGCTTTTGCTTTTAATATCTCATAGGGAATAACACACATTACTTGCCAAGCTAAATGGTACCTTTCCCTGTGCTCAGCTTCTGACACAAAAAGAAAAAAAGGTGTCCTGGTCCAGCTGTAGCAGAGTTATTTTTCCTCTAGTAGCTGGTGCAGTGCTGTGTTTTGGCTTTAGTCTGAGAATAATGCTGATAACACACAGATGTTTTAGCTGTTGCTAAGTAGCACTTACCCTGATCAAGAGACTTTTCAGTCTCTCATGCTCTGCCAGTGAGGAGGGGCACAAGAAACCAGGAGTAAGCAGAGACAGGACACCTGACCCAAACTAGCCAAAAGGGTATTCCATACCACAGCACGGCATGCCCATTATATACACTGGGGGGAGTTACCTGGAAGAGACCAATTGCTGCTTGTGTCAGGCTGAGTATTGGTCAGTGGGTGGTGAGCAATTGTATTATGCATCACTTGGGTTTTCTCAGTTTTAATTTCTTTTTGTGTGTGTGTATGTTGGTCCCTATTATTATAATCAGTAGTATTCTTATTGGTGCTATTTCTATTAACACTATATTTTAATTTATTTCAATTATGAAACTGTTCTTATCTCAACCTGTGGCTTTTACATTCTTTGATTCTCCTCTCCATCCCACCTAGGAGGGGGAAAGAGGGAGTGAGTGAGTGGCTGCATGGTTCTGAGTTACTGGCTGGGCTTAAACCATGACAAAAGGCCAACTATTCTGCAAAAGGGAACTTCAGCACGACTTAGAGAGTAGCATGGCTATACACGGTGAATCACTTCCATTAGTGCCCAGACCGATGGGTGCTTATTGACTGCCACACTGAACAAAAGCTTGATGGGCTTACAACACCAGGGAAGCATGCTAGGCAATGCTGCTGCTGTTGGTTTAGTATATGTTGGGAAAAACATGGTACCCATAAGTCTGCATCTGTATTGCCTGTCACCTAGCCAGAAGAGGGAATACAGTTTACAGCTATTTGGTAAAGTATCTTTGATTTCTTGGGTTTGCTCAATTTCTCTTAAGATGCCCTTACCAACCAGCTCAAAGTGAAGGATAAATATTTAACCTCCTTCCTTCAGAGATGCACTGACACAGATAAACAAAATTTTAATGCCAATAAGTGTGTTATCTTGTAATGCTCACATTGTTACACAAGAGGCACTGAACATACAGTTCATGTCCCAAGACTGAGGTATATTATCAGATATGCACAATACAGTTCCAGGTAATGTGTTACAATACACAAAAGTATAGCACACATTTTATACATGCTGATACAGTACTTCCAGATACATCGGTGAATTGCCTAGACTCTTTAAGAATCACTTTCCAGTCACCTACGATTTACAACCTTGAGCTGCTGAGGCAGAAAACTAACTGCCCAGTGTGTGAACCATGTCTTACTCATCATTAGGAGTAAGACTTTTAACTCAAAGGCTACATGCTACAAGCTGAATAGAGTAACTGACCTTTACTAGTACTGGACACCAGTCCTTAGACATGGGGAGGCTTATCAAGCCATGGTACTGTAGAAGCTTCCTAACAAAGCAGTCTTAAGAGTGTCCAAAAAGTAAAGTACTTTCCCTTAGAGTATCTTATCCATCACAAATTATTCTGAGAAAAATTAAGGAACACATCATTGTCCAAGATGCTCACAGACTATAGATTGCAAGTAGGTGCAGACAGTACCTGCAAGTGAGCTTTTATTTTTTCCAAGGTACTCTGAGAACTTCTCTTTAACTATACACCATGGTATCCTTTCCCCAAAAGAAAGGCTTAGTGTGATTGTTACTGGAACTGAAATCACCCATGACCAAGGCAGGAATTCGGAGGTGAAGTCCCTGCTACAAAAATGTGGTACTTGCAAAAGTCAGCATTTCACAGCTCCTTTAGGGAGTAATGGACTTCCTTAAACCCAAAATTAAACTCCTAAATTCATACTTGAGCAGCTGTAAATTTTTCTAGAAAAATGAGTGTCAGCACATCCTTGGGGAAATCATCTCCAAGTAGCAAAACACAGAAGTCCACAGATTATTTATGTTCTAGTAGAAAGCTGTTGTTCCTTTAATAGACAAGCCAGAGACAAGCAGAGTCATGTGGAGCTGATTCTGAATAGGGAACATATGAGTAAGATGCTACCAGGATCATATAAATCTCAGGGAAATGTAGACTTCCACAGTCAGGATGAACTGGGACAAGGGACTGTTTTCTTGCAGCATGAATATTTCTGAAGTACAAAGCCACTTCTCCCCCTTACTACAGCTCAACTCAAAGCAAAATCTTGCTTTGTGAAGAAGAGCTTAAAGTCTGAGCAAAAGATACTGGACTTCTTATTTTTATTTTCCCAAAGTATAGCAAAATAAACAAGACAATGAAGAACAGTAGCATCCTAGGGTCTGGTTCCCAGTCCTACAGCAGAAGCTTTCTGTGGAGATATATAAAGAGCTGTATGCTGCTAGCAGCTTTTTATCTTTCATTGATTCTATAAATGAGAGGAAAACCAGAATTTAGCAGTAGCTGAAAATGGATTTTTTTTCCTGACCATGGTGTAGTGGTTTAAGCCCAGCCGGCAACTTGGAACCACGCAGCCGCTCGCTCACTCGCCCCCCTCTTCCTTCCTCCCCCCACTCCCGGAGGGATGGGGAGGAGAATCAGAGGAATGTAACTCCCACGGGTTGAGATAACAGCTCTCCAGTAACTAAGGCATAATACAAATCACTACTGCTACCAATAATAATGATAAGAGGAATAACAAGGGAAAAGGACACAACCGCTCCCCACCCGCCGACCGATACCCAGCCCGACCCGAGCAGCGATCTGGGCCTTCCGGGTAACTCCCCCCAGTTTATATACTGGGCATGACGTGCTGTGGTAGGGAATACCCCTTTGGCCAGTTTGGGTCAGGTGTCCTGTCTCTGCTTCCTCCTGGCTTCTCCTCCTCCCTGGCAGAGCATGAGACTGAGAAAGTCCTTGGTCAGAGTAAACATTACTGAGCAACAACTAAAACCATCGGTGTTATCAGCGTTGTTCCCAGGCTGAAAGTCAAGAAACACAGCACTGCACCAGCTACTAAGAAGGAGAAAAAAAAAATGACTGCTATAGCTGAACCCAGGACACCATGGTCATGTAATCTATAGGATGGGCAATTCTTGCTACTTGCATTTAAAGCCAACGTCATGTAATCAAAAATAGTTTGATAAGGAAGAAAACTTTTTCAGATCAAATTCTGCCGCCTTTCCTCCTCCTCCTCTGTTTAGTAAAAAGAGCAATATCATAGTACTCATTAATGGTGTTACCTAAAGACAATACAAGACGCTGAACATACAGCAGGTTCCACTACATGATAAACTGGAAAAAGACAAACACTTCGTTACAACAAAGTCAGGAGAGGAATCACTTCCAAAACAGCTATAATGGGACAGAAAAGGGAGAGGCTGCTAAGAGGGATTGATTAATATTAGCAATCTTAGTGCTGATTAATCTTTAAAACAATAAGTGAAGATGTTAAACTCTATCACTTCTCAGGTCATGTACAAGGGGAAATTAATCTAATAATTCAGAACATATTTGCCCTGGGTTGGTGGTGGTTTCATATCCACAGGTACAAGTTTCAGTGGGATCTGAGAGTTTTGCTCTAATCAATGGCTGGGAAACAGTGTTCAAATGTCCTCTACTCAGCAACTAAAGAAGCAGCAGAGCAAGGTAGCAGCTTTAAACCTCTAAAAAGTTCTGAATTTGTGTTTCTACATGCTGAGCTTTTAGGGCTGTCCAAGCAGGAGATCATTTGAATAGGATTATCAAAGGCACTCAGAACACTTCTAACCCCTTCCCATATCATAAAGTAAATGAAAAATACACATTTCCTGAAATTAAATCTTGATCTTCCAGTAAGCCAAATGAGAGAACAAAACTCTTCACTGTGTGGTTCATGGAGGGGTCAGGGCTTAGTGGGTAAAGCCTGAGGCCTAGGGAGTTCTGAGAAAGTTTTATCACTATCTGCAGGGCCTGGAGATGAGAAATAGGTGTGTCAGAATTTCATCAGCAATCACTGCCACTAAATAGTATATAAATCAACTTCCTGAATGCTCAAACTTGAAAATACTCCTAAATTAATGAGTGACTGAATTAGGTACTGGATTATCAGTATCTAATACTTTGAAATCCAGTTTTGAGAGAAAGATTTATCCTGTGTTTGAAATGCTTCTTGAGTGAGTCACCTCGGTTTTGTTGAAACCATAGTAATACTTGATTACCCGACATAGCTTCATTTTCTATATGCTCACATGCTTTTCGACACAGGAACTGTCAGAACACATTAAGCCTGTTCTACACTTATCAAGTGTCCTGAACCTGGCCACAGCGGTGCAGGCTGCTTCATAGGCAAAGAGCAAAATAACATGACTGACAGCATAGAATAATCCATTTACAGTGGGTACATTTCTGCCGTGCTTTCAGTTAGCCTACCTCCCAAAGGTTTTTCCCTCTATAATTATGTAGAGTCATACAGATAGTAATTTCTCATTATCCATAAAGCTACCTTGGCTTTACTGTCCATAGTGCCTAGCACATTAGCAGTCCTCCTACAAATGCACACTCCCCGTTTCCCTCATACCTATCCAATTTCAAAGACCTCAATCTCCCAAACTGTTTTCTTCCCTGACCTGTGATCTTTGTCTGACAGACAGACTTGAATTTTTATTTTCTACTTTAAATGTAAAGCTAATTAGGCAGTAGCAGCTCAAACCAAGCAACTGGCACATCTTCAGCTAAGTATGTTAGCTATGAAGCTCTCCTCCTATTCTTAAGCTCTGTCAACCCTTTACACCATCTTAAGAGTGTGATGCTACTTGGAAATCCTTCTAATGTGCTTTCTTATGCTAAATTAAGGTAGAAGTTTTCTACCTGGGCTCTCAAACTCCTTCAATGCTTATTACTTTATAGGAGCTCTTGTTTCTGTCACTGTTAGTCAACCATTCTCTGGAAAAGCTCATTGATCTTCCTTCAGAGCTATGTTTAGAGCTGGAGGCAAACACAGACAAATACTTGGAAGCAGTAAGCCTGCTTCAGTGCTAATGGTCTCCTTGCCAGTTTGGGGTGATGACAGCTAGCAGGCAAAGCAGTTGAGATACTAGAGAACTGGCACAGTCCCACGGGTGATGGGACCAGCAGACACTTCAGGCAGTGCCACCGTCCCTCCCCTGGCCTATCAGGTCAGATCTTGTAGCAAGAAGTTTGAACAAACAGGCTCACAAGGTGGGCCAAACACCACATCTGTTATTGCCTCTCTGTCTTTAGAAGAGAGAGATACCACATCACTGTATTGTGCAGAGCAATATGGGTTGTCAGCATTACAGCAAATAAAGGCAGTGATGTGGAGCATAGAGTGAAGAAATTGATTATTTTTACCCTATCCTATAATTCCATATGTGTCCGTGTATAAGACTGATAATTGAAGTTTAACTTTTTAGAGTAGGAATACAGTACTAACCAATGTTTTGGGGGACAACTATGAAAACAGCTTACCTAGTTATCTATCTCTAGCATGTTAGCTTCTTCCATAAAAAACACATCTACAAGGAAAAAAGAACTAAGTTCTGATCAAATTGGAAACAGTGGTGAGCTTTTATGGTTGTCATTATTGCCATTATTTTACATTATGTTAGAGAAACTGATTCCTCATGGTTAAAAAACATGTACATCCACAAAACTGGAAGGCTAAAAAACAGTGTAAAGTGATGCCAATATTTGCATTTTTGCAGTTGAGCCTTGCTGGCAGTAGTCACCTACTTGCAAGTCTGTAATGCTTGCAAACTTCTTGTACCTCCATTCTGCCTACAAGGACCTTGAGGGATCCCAGGTGGCCACTCAACTAGGCTCCCAGTTTGCTGCAGTTCTGAATCCCTGCCTAGTCCCAGTAATGGAAGATATGCATTTCCAGCTCTTCTGGGCCAGGACTGTATACATGCATGCACGCTCTTTCCCCAGCAATAGGAAAGGGATAGTTTAATCTTCTTAAAGAAAAAAACCCAACAAAAAAGCAACCAGGCAGGGGATATACATCTGAAGAGACAAAAAGCACAACCAGATACTATATGGATACTTCTGGAGAAAGCGTTTTAAATGCTCAGAGCTTTGGCTCCCAGCTCTGCATCATTCCTGCATGATTAAAAAAATGCATGACTAAGTTTGTGTGCTATTTGGTTTGGATCCACAGCACAGGAGTCAAAATTAGACTCGTAGTTTGAGAAGAAAAATAATAATTTTGTAAGCAAAAGTTGTGCCAGCCACCCTGTTAAGCACTGTGGATCTCCAAAGCAGTATTTTTGGCACCAATGCAAACAAACGTAAACTGAATAAAGACTATATGAAAACAGCATGATGAAATTTAAATGCCAGCAAATAATGTTTTCACTCAACAGGAATTTTATTTAGGAGATATCATTTTAAATTGCCAACTACTTTAACATTTGTAACTAGAGAAAGAAGATAATTCATGGGCAGTTTTCTTCACATGTCAGGATATAGTTGTATACAAGTATAAATACAAAAAAAATATTGACATTTTGGTATTACAGATAACCTACTATCACCATGTAATCATCAAATTATAAACAAAGTATCATATATCAAGTACATGATAGTGTGGAGTGTTCTCTTTAGCAACGTAAGTTAAGAATGAGCTGCAAAACTCAGTAGTTATAATCTACATGACTGTAATAAACTCTTCCTATTGTACTGTACAGTTGCATATTCTTGATAGAATACATACTGTGGAAGATGATTTTAACTGGACTAAGAGGTTTAGACCTTTCCACCTGCGAAGCAGTGCACTCTCACAGCAGACCTTGGAAAGATGAGCAAGCATCAGTGAAATGAAAACAGTGCTTCTAAGACAAAAAGGATACAATAATATGCGAGGACAATCAAGGATTACAGAACCCTGGGAGCAGTGGTGAAGGACTCTGGAGCACAGGTAGTTTTCTCATCAATTCTCCTGATCAAAGGGAAGGGATTTAAAAGGGCCAGTAAAATCTGGCAAATCAACAAATGTTTACGGGACTAGTGCCACAGCCAGGGGTTCGTCTACTTAGAGCATGGGCTTGTTTTGAGAAACCTGGTCTGCTGGGGCTGATGGGGTCCACATCTCAGAGAAAGGGAAGAGTGTGTTTGGTCACAGGCTTGCTAAGCTAGTGAAGAGGGCTTTAAGCAAAACTTGCCAGGGGAAGGGAGACCTCAATCCAACCTCCTACCAGTCTGATGCTGGTGCCAGTTGGAGATGCACAGAAATTGGCAAGCAGTCACAAGTTAGCAAGAGAAGACCTGAAGGACTTCCAGCCACTCTGGCCAATAACCCAGGATTATCAGGGGCCCAACTGAAATACCTCTATGCCAATGCACACAGCATGGGAAATAAGCAAGAGGAGTTAGAAGTGTGCACACACCTGAAGGGCTACGAACTCAGTGGTATCATGGAGACATGGTGGGACACCTCTTGTGGAATGGAAGGATACAGGCTCTTCAGGAATGACTGGCTGGGGAGAAGAGAAGGGGGTGTCACCCTCTACATCAGTGACCAGCTGCTGAGCACGGAGCTCTGCCTGGGAATGGATGAGGAGCAGACCCAGGGTTCATGGATCAGTATTAGAGGGCAGGGACAGGGGACATTATAGTGGAGGTCTGCTACAGGCCACCCAACCAGGAAGAAAGAGAGGATGAGGCCTTCTATAGACAGATAGCTGTGGCCTCATCTTCTGCACCAGAGATTTTTCCCATTGCTACAGCAAGTCAATCATCCATCAGCAAAATCTTCAGTCCTTGTATGGACAGCTTTCACTCTGTAGCCTGTGCCCCACAAGACTAGTGCTAGCAGTGCTCTCTGCAACAGGAGTGACTGTTTGGCTATAACCCTTAAGAGACCTTTATGGCTTTTTAGAGTTGTGTGTCACAGCTTTCCTTTTCCCCATCACATTAATAATGCACTCATTGCTGTTCTTTTCCTGTTTTGTCTGCATGTGATAACTTCTTCAAGTTGAAAGCACTCTTGTAATCACAATATTTCATTCACACTCACCCTGTAATGTCTCATTTACACTAATGTAGAAATGTGGCAGCATGTTGCCTAGTGACCAAAAGCATTCCCCTCCACCCTTTTCTCCCACAAATGAAGCTTTTACCATGGCAAATAAGCAAGTATTTTAATGTTATGAAATTAAGTTATATTAGATGTCAGCTTCCTAATAACATTGGAGAGATCTATAAAATAGAACTCTACACATCTGCTTGCCAATGGCTTTCTAAACCTTCTAACATTTCCATTTATGCAACACAATCCTGTTTTATATGCCATTTTACAGCACTAGGAAAAACACTTTCCAGTCAAAATGCATTTTAATACATTTATTTGGCTTACATAAATAAATACAGGAGACAGTCCAGTATCTATTCCAAAGAATTTGCTCTCTTTTCTTACTCTAATCCTAAATAGTCATGGTCTGTATTTCACCTGTCTCTTAACTGCACTTCCATTACACAGTTAATTCAAATTGCAGGAATTACTGGGTGAAGTTCTTCCATTTGTGATCTAGTCCCTTTGGCCCTAAAAACTTGTGTGCCAGGTGAAAACAGAGAGAATGTGGGACAATGCAGAGAGCAGCATGTCAGCTGCACTGTTGCCAACACCTAGCTCAAAAATCTCAGGTCTGGTTCCAAGAATATACACGTCAGGCTCAAAAAGCAAGAATTTAAAATATAAAAAAGTGATGGAATGCTTGTTTGGTTTAGTTGCCTTCTGTCTGTGGGTTGGGGTGGGTTTTTTTGGTTTTGAGATTTTTTTTTCGTGCTTCACTTCTATTGTTTCTCCCATCAGTAGATAGGAAGAAGGCAAGAAACATACCATGACATATTTTCAAATGAAAGGTGCTGGTCTCCAATAAAATTCTAAGAAAAATAAAGTACTGCAAAATTCAGTCAATTTAGCTCTGGATGTCATGATGACATGGCAGTAAAATTCCTCTGCCGTCCCAATATAACAACTTTTCTGTGTCATCACACGACACCTTCTCAGAGGGCGATAGCATCCTTCATCCTTCTCTGCCTCCCTTGAAACACCGCATTGACAACCAACCACCAGCATCCAGAATTTTCGTCTCTAACAAGAACCAAAAAGAGATGTCAAAAACATCCCCTGGCAATGATGACTCAAGTTTGCAAAGTAAATTCTGGCATTTTCTTCTTCTCCGTGAAGCAAATTCAAATATTGACTAAAACGTGGCTGCATAATATATTTCAGCCAAAATGAGCAGGATATTAAATGTGCAAAGAATGAAGAAAAAATTCCACAAGAGAAACTAAGAGAAATAACAGGTCTCTTCACATACCATGTTGTCTAATGTTAAGAGTATTAAAATCCATGAATGTTGCAGTAGGCAGATGCTTTCTCTTCTGGAACAGAAATACCCTCTCTCATAAGGAAGCAAAAGAACAGCCTGAACAAAAAAAAAAAAAAAAATAAACCACCGTTGGGATTTGGTTATAAAGTTATATTTACTCCATCCGTTTTTGAACAGAGGTTTGGTTTAAAATTTTAAAAGGTTCTAATTCCCAGTTTCATAAGTGACTTTTATTTTTTAATATAACTGGCTTCTAATTCAGTTGAGCATATCCAAAAAGTGCCCAGTTAAGTAGAAACCATATAAATATTGTTCAGCTTCCAGCAAACCTTACTGCTGTTGGCAAGGCTAACAACCAGAGTTCAGCTTTGCAACAGCCAAGAGGAAGGATGTCAAAGTCACAAGTGAATTAAGAAATTTTAAAAAGGGGGATGGGGGAGCTTTTCTGGACATTATTAGCGTATGGGCAAAAAGGCAGCCTGGAGGACTATGCAAAGCCCAAGTACATAAGAAAAGTCACTGACTGTTGTGCCTTAAGGCTGCAAGCAAGAAAGCTTTCCTGCTGTT
>NW_009926724.1:256032-333674 GCF_000696875.1 Nestor notabilis
GCTAAGGGAATTTGGAATTTGTCCACCCATTTATCAATGAGAAAGACTCTTCCAGCTAGAGAGAGGATCAGGGATGGAACCGTTAAGCCAAATTTCTACCTTCTGAATTGGCTGCAGCAGTGATAGCAGACATAAAGTTTTGCTATGGATTGCACATTTATGATCTTAGATTTTATTAAAAAGTGATGGAAAACATTCTCTATACAGCCTTGCTTGGGTTTTATTTATGAATACCAAGGGGCCAGATTAAGAAAGTGAAATAAGGATCATGGTTCTTTTTGGCTGTAAGCAGCTCCTTATATCACTGAATGTAAGGGGAGGAAGGAGAAGAGATGCTGTTGTAAACCATTGAGTATGTACCATTAATTTTGCTTCTTAGTTGCAGCCTGATCCCATCTCTCTCTCCATTTTGCCTTCTGTCCTCTCTAGGATCCTTAGATGTCAGCTTTGAGCAATACAGGTGCTTCCTTTAAAAAGAGACTGAAACCAGGAGCTTTTATACTGACCAAGGATCATAACTTAATTTCCTACCGGCTCCATCTGGAGCAAAGGCTGGCATGTGAATTGTGGTCCACTCAGTTGGAAAGCCAAGGAATGCAGAGAACTTGGCAGACTTTGTAACTTTGTATGTATAGATTTACAACAGAACAATTATTGGCCCTGTACCAGACCTCAACACATGCCAGCAATCAAGTCTTTCCGATTCAGGGCCTGGAGACTACAGCCCAAGTCATTTGGTTGGGAAATGGGAGTAGGTTATTACCCTTGAGAAACGCAAGCAAGCTCAATTCCATCTGTGCTGTTGCCTCTATGCCACAGGATGAGCTTGCTAGATACGGACTCCTGCGTCACCTAAGGCAAACTGACATTAGCTGCCTCACACATGTGCAGCTGAAACAGGATCTGTAAAGTCCTCTGTACAGATGTGCTGTGGCCTGTAGGAAAGTGGCCTGCAGGAAAGCAGAGAAAAGGTGTTCTCTGAGGGTCCTTCTGAGTCTATTGTGCTGCTGCTTGTGGGAGAAGGAATCTTTCCAGCCCTGTTTCTTCCTGCTGGAGCACTTAAAGACTTACGGGCTGTGTGTACCCCCATCCCATCCCCAATCTCCCACTTCCATACAGCTTCTCCTGTCATTTATACTCCTCCCTGCACTGCCGCAGTCTTGAGACTTCTCAATCCAGTATGGACTGCCCCACATTGTGACTTGGCCCAAGCGTTTTACATTTATTTAAAAATAACATCACTACATTCAAAACCCACTAACTCAATCTCAAAAAGAGAAATCAAGGAACTACCTGAAAACATAGCAAAGAAATGAAACTTCTATTTCTGGTTGTCATCCATAATATTTTTAAGCATATCATTTGCATTACAGATAGCAGCTCTCACAAAGCTCTGAGACTTGGAAGTCAGTCCTTAAATAACCTGCATAAAAGCCAGGGGAGGGAGGAGAGGGCCAAAAGCTAAAGACCTATTGAGAGCAACAAAACTGAGAGAATGGAGAGCAGAGAAGATAGAAAAATCAGAGAAACAGAGGCTTCTGAGGAAGTGGGGCTCCTGTTTTACTCCCTATGTATGTGGAGAACCTGCAGTGCCACTAGATGAGTTTTCTTTGCCTCCCTTTAGAAACAGTGCTGTGGGTGGGGAAAAGGAATGCAGTATTGCTCTCCAAAGCCCAAATGCCAACACAGCAAATAAAATCTTTTCTAGTCAGTAGGACAGTGCGTTTGACAAAATACGGCGCAACTCTGGGCAGCACAACCTGGAGGAGTATAATGGGAAAAAAATTTGTAAGTACATGCAATGGGAGTTCAGCTGGGAGAGAAGCAAAGTAACTAAGGTGTGGACTCTATTTCAGAGCAAATAAATTACTAAGAAGCTTTCCAAACACAGAAGTAGATACCCATCACATGCATCATTCAAGCACAATGGGCAAAAAAGCATCAGCTAGATACGGCATAAGAAATATTTATACATTTACACAGTAGAACGGCAAAAAGCCTTGCTTCATTACACCACCTGTGAGACCAAAAAGTGTTGTGTTTTATCTACTTCGTATTTTCAAGACAGAAGCTATAAAAAAAACACTGCAGGTGAGTATGGAAGTATCTTTTTCTGACACTTACTTGATTTCTAATCTCCCAAGATTTTATAATTGATAAATCCATGTGTTTTCATGAACTTTTACTGGAATTTCACAAAACAATTCTGATTTTTTGGTTATTCTAACTTGGGGATAATGAGAAAAATATTTTCTTCTAAGTTTTCTAGATGCCAACATTGTTACAGATTCTCTTTGCACTGATGAAGTTTCTTATTGATATGACTTTCATCTTCAACATCTCATCTCCTTCGCTCCCCCATCCTGAATCACAGAGTCAACTAGCTTGGCAAAGACCTTTAAGATCATCAAATGCAAGCATTTTGTGGGAGTCTGTCACCAATTTCTTTCTCTGATGGTGGCTCAGCACTTTCTGCTGTCTCTTCTGATTTTGAGTGCCATCTGTGCTTTCTATTTGCTACATATTGTTTAACCTCTAACTGTATTTCTTATCAGACTCATAGAGGGACAGAGAAGAAGAATGGATTGCTCCGAGGTTGGAGTGGAAAGTAAGCCCCCATTTCTTGGGGTCAAATTGTGTTTTCAAAAACATATCATGGTGTTACTCTATAATGCTGAGTGGGGAGAGAAGGGGATGGCATGGAGAGAAGTAATGCAGCCACATAATCCATCTTCTGGCTAGCTGTGCAGTAAAATATGCCAGCCTGAGCACACCAATGCACAGAATTGATTGAAATCTTATTCCTTTCTGTCCATCTCCAAACAAGCACTCTGTTCCCCTTGCATCATGAAAGCTGGGACTGGGCACTGGACAAGGAGTGTCTTTTGAAATGGTACATGAACATTATAACATGGTAACTTCCTTAAAGAAAAAACAGTGTTCCAAGATTAAAGTTTTGCATGCTTGCTTAAGTATATTTCAACATGCTCTAATACCTGTCATAACATGACTGCTCAGCTGTATGACAAGCACAATCAGCATGTTTTCCAGGCATATTTCTTTGGGGGGGGGGGGGGGGGGGGGAAAAAAAACCCAAAGATCTTGATCATTAGGTAACTATGCTGAAATCCCCCTTATACACACCTACATGAAACATGGAAGTAACAACAAACACTGCTTTCTTCCGTACATTCAATTTTTTCCTCCCTTCTTTTTTTATTCTGGTTTCAGTAGTAGTCTTGGAAACATAGACACCAAGTTCATCCTGTAAGAGCTGATTAATTGAATAAGAAAAAACCCATTACAAGATGAACAAACAATTGATTTTTGTTTTCCTGGGAACTACAAGAAGATAATCCAGAACAAACACCAAACACCCCACTTGCTTCAGGTAAGCCTTCAGTCATCTTTTCTTTTTATAGACAAGTGAAAAGAATTTAAATCAACCAATGGTTCTTGTTCCATGTCACTTTTTAATCTTTTTTTTAGTGTTACATACAAGCAAACCACAACACAAGTTATTTCAGGAGTAAAACTGAAATATCTCATTTCCAAAAAAAAACCAACGACAAAATATGTATTTCAGTTTCACTTTTTTATTGTCTACAACAGGCAGTCAATCCCAAATGAATCTTTGACAAAGGGACTTTTTAACCAAAAGATACATTTGGCTGTAATAATCACGACACATACACCAATTTGTTCCAAAGCTGTATAATAAGACTTATTGAACTGATATTAGAATGCCCAAAATAAGTATTATCTTACAGCAGTATGTCTTCATTACCCACACACTCTCAGAGGAACAAGACTGCAGGGCATACAGCCATTTCTAAAACTGTATTGAAAGAGATGCTTGAAAGAAAGCACAATACACTACATGTTGGAGGAGTTATCCTGCAAAAAGGAAGTGCATCCACAAGCTCCACAAGTCAGTGACATAGCTATCCTACCGCACTGCTGTCATCAGGACTATTAATCTAGAGGATTCACTGAAAATGGACCACACTGTGCTGAACACTAAGCACTCTACATACATACAGAGAACTCAGAAATCCCTGTAATGCTATTACTGAAAGCCTGGGAAAGAAAACAAGACCAAAAAGGAGTAGGTAACTCCTAGCCACAAGTGCTAATCAGTGGCAAAGTTAGGACCAAAGCTCCCAACTCCTAATTCCCAGCTCAAGATTTAATCTCAACTACAAGATCTTTCAGAATATTTTTATAATCCAACCTACAGGAAGAGCCAAGAACATAGGTTATGTTTGCAGAAGTGACCTGAAAACCTATTGTTTAGCATCCCAAGTACTCAACAGTCAAACCGAAATCAGGTGATCAAGAACCATGACTACTTAAAACCAGGATATACCTGGCATTTTTTTTCCTAAACAACAAACGCTTTTCTAGAGTGAACTTCTCATTTAAGCATCCACTTTGTGATTAAGGAGCACAAATAAATAGACCATGCCCAGCAAAACTACTTGTCATTCTAGATTAACCACCAGCACCTACGAGCAAAATGACAAAAAATATTTTAGCATTTTAATGTGCACTTCACTTGCTTGAAGGCTGCCAAATCAGCCAAATTTAACACAGATTTTCCACTTTAGGGGAGGACCTTCATGCCTTTTAATCAGAAGCATTTGATTTTTTATTTTTTTAATTCTTAGTGTATGCCCTTCTCTGTTTTGGTTTTGGTAATACGATAGAAATCCTAGTCATAAAAACAGTACGACATACGAATAATGTCATACATTTGTATTCTGCCAAACCCTCCCACATAGTTTTGATCCAAATAGAGCCAGTGAATACACTTCTGCACCCTCTGAAGAAACCACAGATTCAGTTCTGCTCACACCTTTAAGTGGGGTCAAATATTAGTGGGGAGGGAGAAGAGAGAAGCTGCTAAGCTTCTATTTATCTACTGATCATAACATCCAGATCTCCTACGCCATTCAGATTCAAAAGAAAGTTATGATTCTGTCTGCTACGCAGCCCAAATATTTGCCCATCCCCTCCTGAATAGGGATAACCATCTCATAGTACTTTCTATGCGATCCGACTGTCACGTAAATCAAGTATTTGCAGTCATGCAGACCATCTCCTGGGGTCAGGAGACCTACTGTGACCGCATGGCTCATGGTGTGCTATTTGCAGCACTCCTCGGTGCTGAGAATCTCTGCAATTAGAGAACTGGCAAAAACTGTATTAATATAAAAAGTAACAAATTCAAAAAGACTGAAAATGTACAGAATTGTTAAAGTGTCTGTGGGGAGGCCAGAATACAGAGGAGAAAAAGACTTGCTGGAAAAAGGTCTAAATTTCAGTACTCTCTACAGGTTTAGAAAACAAAACAAAAAACCCCACCCTCCTGCCTTTAATTATTTAATGGAAGTCAGTGCCTGAAACTGTAAAGAGAAAAGCCTCAGAAAGAATGAGGGCAGTCCCAGGGTTGGTTGGGTTTATTGTTGGGGTTTTTTTGTTTTGTTTTTAATAAACCGCTGAAACTGGATGTCTCAAAATTTGCTCAGGGATTTTCAAGAAAAAAGAGTGAGGTGTCTTTATATGAAAGTCATGTTATTATAACAAACTATGGAAAAAGCATACCCTGAGCTCATTCAGTACTCATTCAGTACAATTTAAAAATTGAAGTTTATGGCTGGATTGTCAAAGGTAAACACATAAAAATAAGAACCACCCCAATGTTTACATGATACCATAGAAAATTAGTTGTTGTATTGCAATATTGGTTTAGACACATACAGCATAGAATGAAAACTTCAGGGAACTTAACTGTGCCAGTATTTACCCCCGAGAAATGTTTTGAAGAAAGCAAATAGCTAATATTTTGTAAACAGTATTGTCTTCAAGGAGTAGAGGACTTTTTTTTTTTTTTTTTGCTGTAGAAAAGGCATTCAGTTCTGACAAGAAGTACGACTTCAGTGAACCACATCTGTCTTTCAGAGAATTGTTAGGGAGCAGTGTAAATTTAACAATAAATACTGTCCCCAAAACAAATTCCTTAAAAAAAAAGCTTTTTTTCCAAACACAATTCTGTAGAACAGCAGACTAACCAAATCATTTTGTTTTGACAAAACAAAAAGTGACTTTCATTTGAGAATCTAAAAATACTCTATAAGTAATGAAGGGGCTGGCGGTTCAAAATGTTCCTTATGAAATGGCCAGCAAGAGCTCTTTGGACTTTACAAGAGACACACGTTCCCATTTACCCCTAGAAAATATTTTGTATAAACTGACATCCTCAACATCTATTTAATCTAGTCACATTGCTGACTTGGAAGACACTTTCTCTCTCACCCTGCGCATAAACTGGGGTTGGTAGGATGTTCACCAATGCGAGGTGACATACCTGGAGGCATTCCTCAAATGTCAGAAAGTTTAAACAGTTCTTGAATATGAAAACATATCTGTCCAAATGACACAGAGCTGTTTATAATGCTTTCACTAGTGACAGAACCAGTAATCTCATCCGTGGGTGCAAATCACTGTTTACACACACCGGGTAAATACTTTTAAAAGAATTTTTGGTGGGAAATTTTAAAGGACCCTGCAGGGGGTTTGCTGCCATAGACCAGCTTCCTCAAACAGCAACATCAACTTTCAACTTCATCACAGGTAGGGTCAGTAAGAAACTAGGCATTATTCCTACTATCAGAGTTCTGACAGGGAAAACACCCTGTTTTACTTATTCCTCTAAGAAACAATAATATTCTATAGGAGAAAAAAAAAAAAAAAAAAAAAGGATAAAGGAAGAAAATACAGAAGCAAGGGAAAGTCTACCCACTCGGCATGAACAACTCAGCAAGAATGCTGTTTGGAATAAAATCAGTGGCTTCAATGCCTGACTTTCTAAGAAATTGCCTCTTTGTCCTTTCTTCTCTTTGAAAGCAACTGTAAATATTTGCAAAGCCTCACAGACAACCTCAATGAAAAACCTCATCAGAACTCTCCTTGACAAGATACTAACACATCTGAAAATGTGAAGACAGGTAAAGGATGAGCCATTACCTACCGTACCATTCAAATCTTATCTTTCTTACTTGGACCCATCTGTCCTTCTGCAGCATAGTTTTGTACTCAGTCCAGACCCTATGCAATCTTTTTGTTTTGACCATCATAGCGTGTAGCACAAAGACTGCTCATTTGGACTAAGCCAACATCTTAATGCAGCACTGCATGAGAGACCTCCTGAGGAGATTCAGCATTTAAGGTTTAAATATCACTGCCTAATTTTTACTTGTATTTAATTTTTTTTCTTTTCAAGCTTGTTTTTGAGGAATTTAGAAGCTCTAGGCTAAAGGAAGTGGGCAGAACCTTATCACTGTTTTGTACTGCAGCTCTTTTGTCCTTGCCATCTCAAGATACCCTTGTTCCCTCTCATCATAACTTTCTCTAACAGAGAAAAGGGAAGGAAGAGTGTGATACCTCAATTTCCCAAAACATGCTCCTCTAACACAAATTCAGAAACAGCTGACAACCAGGCCGAATGACAGATTTGTGCCAAAGCACTTTGTGCTGTACCTACAGAGTTGGTTGTGATGCCGGCAACTAAATCTCGCTATGTTACATTTGTCTCCATACCACCCTAAAATAACCCTTTCTTAGAACTAATGAGATCTTGTTGGATTTGTAGGGAGAAAGAAAAAGTCTGTCCTTACCTTACAGCAGCATGGTTATACGCATAAGCTATTGCTACTTGTTGACAGTTTGTCACCTGAAGGGGAAAGTTGTTGCTCAAGCAATTCACAGTAAGTCTCCTGTTTCCATAGTGCTTTACAGGGTCTCCCTTATTTATTGGATTGCCACTGCAAAGTTTATTGCCTAAACCAATTTTTATTTATGCTCAAGGAAGCAACACAAACTGACATACTGAAAAACAGCAAACTATAAATGCAAAAAATAATTTAGAATTATTAGCTAAATCACCTTAGTAGGTAACCCCCAAACTGCATATACATGCATTTGATACAGTATAGTTATCCACTGATACAAATATGTTTATAGTGTACAGAAATTTAAAACAAAAGCACGGCTTGTTATGGGAACAAATGTTTACTTTCCTTTAAATGAAAAAGCTAGAAACAAGACCTTGTGCAATATCTATAGCATCCAAGCACCCACCCCACCCTTTTTAAAGGTTCCAGCTTTTTATGAGTAGGAAAACAGTTTGTTGCACTGTTGCCTTGCACACTGCAGATTCAACATATCTGACTGTTGATAGGGTGTGGGGGAGAAAACAATAGCAGCTTCCTTTTGTGGCCAAAACATTTTTCTGCTTCAGGTTCTCAAAGCAATGTTCCTGAGTCACCACAAAGTTTATAGAAGAACTGGTTCAGGTTGACAGATTTTGCCAACCCTTCCCATGCTGACTATGAATGCTGTTCACACTAACTTCAAAGCCCATCCTCTTCTCAGTGGATGTTGCACCCTAGCAGCAGGACAGGGGGACACCCCCTTCTCAGCTGCCACAAACCCTATGCCCTATTCTTTTCATGCATCAGCTGTGTACTGTGGACATGTGCATGCCTGAAAGGAGGGGGCTGCTATAAATGTGATCTGTCTCTAGTGAGATTGGGTGGGATTCACAGGTCTGACAAACCCACTTGAAGTTGGAGACTTCCTCCAAACTCCTGTGTATTTAAGAATCCAATCCCTTTTGAAAGATATCTGCCAGAGGGTAAAGGCTGTCTGCACTTTGCATACCTAAAGATTCTACATACATGGTTACAGATTCTGTTTCCCAAACAGCAAGCAGCAGGCTTGTTTGTTGGTCTGAAGAAAGAGAGCACACAAATGTTGTGGTTGTACAAGTCAGGGCATGTGTCAAACATTCACAAAGAGCAGCATAATAAAAAGCAAGTGCTATGACAAGCCTCCAAACTTGCCATACAAGCACCAGCAATCATTTATTTATAGCTACAGTTCATCCCACTTAAGTTGTTTTCCAGCAAGTGGTTCATCTGTTGGTCTAGAAAATGCATCAAATCCAACACATTCCTATTTTCTTACTTTTTTTTTTTCCCTATTGTCTCTGTTACACTCCAAAGGCCCAGTTCTACATTTGTTTTAGGACAGAAGAGAGAGAGAAGCACCACAGACAAAAAGGAGCACATTGCATGCGCTATAGCCAAGATGAGCAGAAAATGCCCTTAGGAATGGAAGATAGAGGCACAAAATGCTCTGGAACTGTATCCCCATATGGGCCTCTGAGCCCATTAGAGACTAACAAAACCAACAGCACAATTCATAAATGCTGAAATATTCTGTTATCACTACAAAATTATGAAGTTAAAGACCTCTGCGCTCTGAACTTTTTGCTGAAGTGTTTCAACTCTTTCTCCAGCTTGACATCAATGGTGCAATTTTCCAAGACATTAGATACAACTCCTTTTGTCATTGTTTTATGTTTGACATTGAGCTAAGATTTCAAACCCACACTTTGCTGCTAAGCACCTTCTAGTTTATGTTGAGAGAAACAAAGGTGAAAAACTGACCTCATTTAAGTGGCTAACCTGAGAGCTGAGCTCCTCTGAACATCTTATCCCCTATGCCTGCCCACAACACTTCCCTGATGGTCTAAGAAAAATGAGTGACATTGCTTTCACCTAAGTTTAAATGTCTGCGCCTATCACTTTACAACTTTACACTTTACAACTGTAATAGAACCAGACAGATCTGTCTCCAAAGGTGATTACACAGAGGGCTTCAGTCAGTAGTTTGAATTATTTAAACACTGAAAAGTTAGTGCACAGGGATCCTATCTCACACCTTTGGAGAAGATGAAGATTACGGGGCTGCTCTGACAGTTGAAAATTAAGGCCAGTAGTACAAGATTCTCACCTTTGAAATCAGGAGTTTCCCGGTGATGAGTTGCAGTAGCCCACAAAGAGATGGTTTGGGAAGACAAAGAATGAATCTAGAGGACAACACAACAGCCCCCGTGAAAGCACCTAGGTGTTTGCCTGTCTAATGAAGAGTGGCAGCATCCTGCTATCAGAGAAGTGCTGTCAAAATAATGAGACAAGCAAACAGAGATAGCTATTTTCCAGAAAGTAATCAGTTTTTAAAAATAACACAACACTTTCTACTTCAGTTTATTTCTACATTTACAAGCTGACGAGGCTATAAATTTGAAGAGAAGTGTCTTCCATCCTACTTTGATAAATAGATCACAAACAGTATGATAGCCTTTTTAAATTAAGGACTTGACTTTCATCAAGAAAGATTTTGCAGAAATATCCCCCTCAGCAAACTTAACCTGAACTTTCCCAATCATAAGCAGAAAGCCATGCAGCCATCCTTCAGGAAGTATTTGTTCTGCCCAAAACACTTTCTTTCCTGCAGTCATTCCTGACATAGATTCATTCCTTTGCTGGTGGTGATTAAATTTCAGCTATTACTTGCAGGTTTTGGACCACAGTCCTCATATAGTTCTCCTTAGAGAAGTAATGTTTGTTGTAGATCCACTAAGCAAGGAGCCAACACTACTTCTGTCTGCTGAGATATTTCCTTAGATACACACTTTGAAAAAATAAAGGGTTATGGAAATACAGTTTATAGCTTTTAACTGGCAGATGCTTCACAGCTTTAGAAATAACAACTCTTTTTTGCAGCATGAAAACAAGAAGCAATACCACACCCTAAGATTTTAAGAGTAGGATAGATGCATAAATCAACCAAATGGACTGGGTGACTCTAAGATGTTAGCAAATACACGCTACTGTTTATCCAGGTGCTAGATTATCAAAGGCTTGGGAGCAGAAGATGGCAGACATAGCTATTCAAATGAGACATCTTCCACCTCCTCCCAAAGCACCCACCCATGGTCCAACACCGGTAACACAGAAACATCAAGAGGAGCTGAAGAATGTGACACTTCAGTTGAGAGTGCTAGTTTGCTTTCAGAGGTCTTCCCCAGTTTTGTTTTGGATCTCGGTTCTTTTGGTGAGCATGAAAGATTCCTTTTGGCTGAAACCAACCCAGATGCACAGTGTGCTCAATGCCAGCTAGAGGCAATAGACATCCAAAAGATCACATCACTGCAAAGTATTTCAGCACATACTGAACATGTATACTCTAGTAAGAGTGCCTGAAACTTCATATTTACTGTAAATTGGCATTCCCCAATTTTTCAGCTCTGGCCTCAATATCCTGACTAATAAATACAAGTCCAAAGTAATAAGGGGAGTAATATCAAGTTAATTACTGGAAAGATGGTTATTTAAACCTGCAGCACCAAGAGGAGATGGAAGTAACCTTTTGACAGTGACAGTCTATCAAAGTGCACATGATTCTTGAGGAGCAGGGATTTGACCATGTTCTGCCAAGCTGACTCCACTCGCCAGCAAGTCCACTCCATTCTGGCCTAGTAAATCTGGCATTTTCTGCTCGAATGCTGTGTGAGAAAAGACAAGGTAGTCCACCATAAAATGTCCTAGATGCCAAGCTATGGCTTATTCTAGTGGAAGGCTTGAAATGCTTAGTGGTTTTGAACCTTGTAGGCAAAACGGGGCATCAAAGCTTTCCCCACATCCCAAACACTCCACCTCAGCAGCAGGTCACTGTGCTGCTATTTGATAGCTTCTGAACATAAGCTTCTCCAACCCCTGCAATCTCTTCTCAAACCCTCAAAACACAGGCTGGGAAATGCTTAGGCAGGGATGTCAAGCTGAAGACAGGTTCTTGTTTCCTGTGCCCACATGGAGTGAAAGCACCTCTGGGAACACACAAATCTTGAGATGCAAAGGCAGTTTGGGCAGTTACAGTATTCAGTAGTACTTGTGGCCCACACACCGATTTAGCCACAGAGGGGAACTTAAACAATACTGACTACTGGAATTCTTCTAGGAATCTCCTCTTAAGCCTCTTTGCACTCCAGTTTGCTAGGTATAATAGGGAGAATATCATTTTCCTGCCTCTCAGTGTGGTTTGCAAGGACAAAGAAATGCATGCAGCTCAATTCTGTGTGTTACAGCACTGAAGGCTGGTTTGAAGAGTCAATCTCTCCAAACCTATTTTTTCAGAAAAGCAACTGGTCTCAAAAGAAAAAATGAGCTACGCATCCTCACATCAGCTTCACATGAAGAAAGACAGGCTTAGCGGATGGAGACACTTCACACTGAAGCATACAAATTGGCTTATCATGGGAGTGAGTGGGATAAAAATATCTCTGAGCTCAGGAATAACCCCCTACGACAGTCCGGGACAGGAAATGTCATCCAGACTGTAAAAGTAGCACCTGAATCCTCAAAAATGTGAAACAGCTTTTTACCAGTAGAAGCTAAAATTGTATTCCCTGAATAATTAAAAGGTACATGCATCTTGGAGGGGAAAATAGGATGACTGAAAGGAACCCCTGGAGAACTATAAATTCTTAGGTGTAAGAGCTAGGATCCTCTCTCGAGACCTCTCTGGATTAAGCAACTCTGAGATGTAAGACATGCAGGAGAGCACAATTTCTCATGAGGAAAGATTCTAAAGGAACTCGGAATTCTGCATACAAGGAGAGATACTCCGTCGATCAGTGAATTTTTAACAAGTATGCTTTTCTTTCATTCCTTGCTCTGTAATTTCTTTAGGAATTCATAACTTGGATGTAGTTTGTAAACTGGGTTTCATTTGAGATGGTTTATGTTCTTCTATTTCCAGTTTCACCTTCACCTAATCTGAATAGAAGTTTCTAATATCTGACTAGCGTCAAGACGGGACGTAAAAGTTTTTAAACCCAGACATTAGTGCAACAGTTGCACACTTCTGCACATTTCTTCCCAGTATGAAAACAGTAGCTGTGTGTGCTAACCAAGATGCTGTGTAGGCCATTTTGGTAGTGATGGGAGAGGAGGAAATGCCTGACAGTGGTCAGAGAGGGAAAGGGGTAAAGCAATCAGAGCATATCTGAATCCTAGGGAATCATTTGCAACCGTATACAATGCTACTGAAATGTAAAGCAATTGGTCTTGAACAGCAGTGGCTTAGAGAATCAATTTGCAACTTGCAAGCATCATCTCTGTGGTTTCATTCCTGCAGCATGAGAATTTATGTCTTCTAAGTTCACTACAAATTTTTAGCAGGAGTTTTAACTTCTCTCACAATGGACTCACAAACCAAGTTACTAGGGAGGAACAAGCTATTGCATGCTAAATAACCAAGTATGTTTAACCTTCTTCTATCCATCTATTTTGAATGCTAAGATACATTTGGCCAGTCATGTCTTAACTTGTTGATCCTATAATGATGACCCTAAACTTAAAAAATTATCCCTGTGCTCTTTCTGCTTACAAATGATACTTGACACACAATGTCGAAATTTCCAAGCTGTTTCTTTTTGGCATTCACCAAAGCTTCACAGTTGTATATGTCACATCACCATCACACCCTAACAATCATCAGTTCAGAACCATTCTCTTCCAGTGCCAAATAAGTATTATTCCTATAGTGGGGCAGCAGATTTAGAGAGAAAAGCAGTATTAAAGTTTTTTTCACTTCTTTAAATACAGCTTACCAAAGGGAAATAAAAAGAAGACTGGTGTGGCTGCACAGTCTGAAATAGGAGTGGTAATATCCTAGTTTATGCAAACTGGTTTGTCCTATAGGTTTTTCATATTGTACTCCATTTCCTCTTCATATTCTTCTCTACTTATGTTACTCAAACAGGCTCTTCAATTAGATAGTATTATGCACCATGAACAGGTATACAGGATGATTAAGAGGAACAAGTCATGAGTGTGCACACAAGTTAGAATTCATAGATTTTCATATATGCTAAATACTGTAGAAGTCCCAGCAGTCATACACATACACACAAAAAGGCATATTCTAGTTCTTCATTCACAAAGGAAGTTATGTTTCCCCTTTCACTTGGTAGAAGTTAGTTTTGTATTTATTGGTGAGCTCTAATCAGCAGGCCTAGATATACCAGTAACCTATTGCACAAATTTTGTGTCAACATATTAGAATTATTGTTGTATTTGCATGAACATTGTCACAGAGTTTTGATGGTTCTAATTGAGACATATTTTCTCTGATTATATTTTAACAAGATTTATGAATAAATATCACAGCAAGAAGCCTGCAACATCTGGCTGAGGCTCACTCAGAATCATTATGACAGCATTTACTTTATCAGAGTCACTAGAAAATACTTTCATCTCTGGTTACATGACAAGCAGCAAGAATTCAATCTCTGTGTTTGGTGCACAGGCTGATTGCTATCCCTTTAATAGTCTGCATTGTTAACAGTTGTGGAGCTTGAACTGTTTGAAAGTGGTTTTCCTCCATAATGGAACATAAAAGCTTCCCACCACTACTAAATTTAATCACTTGTTTGCCTTTCAATGAAGATACATGCTTCAGGGAAGCTAAATCCCAACATGCTTTTTCCGAAACAGACCTGCATGTAGATGATGTCAGTCTTAGATCAAGCGAAGTGTAAACTTAATGGGCAAAATGTTACTGAGAGTAGTAATTACAGCCAGAGAAATTAAAAATAAGGGGACATTAAGTCAACTACCCAGTCTTCCCTTTCTCTTTGTTAACATAAGCCCATAGAGAAAAACCACAACCATCAAAACAAGCCAACAGAAAAAGGATAAAGACCAACTTGTAATTCTTCTTAGTTGACAACAGAAGAAAAATATATTCCGATAACATTATATAACATGGATATACAATTCAGTTGTTTACAGAAAACATCTCTTTCGTATAGCACTGTTATTCTACTATCACCATGTTAACTTGTTCTGTTCAGCTGCCATGTGAGATGGTCAACCTCTTTGCAATGAATGACCAGAACTAAAGTTACAGTAGAAATGGTTACCAAACTTAACACCCTACCATTTGATGTCCAACATGAGTGCAATGCAGCTTAATACTTTTAGAATTGAAGTAAAAAAATCCCAATAGAACCAAGTGAGTACACTCACCATTCTTTTCTTGCCATGCTTTGAGGATGAGGCTCTCAAAATCCCCTCAAGAATGATGAACTGCTGCTTCCTGATATGTGAAAGGCCAGTGATGTATTCGTACAGCTAGTGATCTCTGCTGGGAAGGAATAACATAAAAACCACCCTCCATTAGGACTTTTTTTGCACACTCAGGCTCTGGAGCATCTTAGTAACAATCCTTTCAGATTATTAACTCCATAGCATCACACAAACAGAAGAACTAGCAATGTTTCTACAGTTATTGCTATTAGGAAAGTATCATCTCTTCCCAGCAAAACAAACTAACAGTGTTTAAGCATTCAGACCAATAACTCAACTATCTAATGAAAATCTTTTCTAAAGACACCCATTGGGACAGGTGGGAGTGAAGCAGACAAGGGTGCTTACTGCCATTTGTATTTACACCAATTGTATGGGTTTATATTGTTATTATAAACAATATGCCAGCTGTATTTAGTGGCAATATTTTTATTAATTATTGTTCAGGGAACTCATTTAATTCTGAAAGAACAGATGTTGCTCCGTTAAAGTAAGCCACAGCATCTCTTTTGAGAGAGTAAATGATGTTTACCTGAGACAGTGTCTTTGTGTTAACATTTATGCCTTTATTACTTTACTGGCACAAAAATAAGCCTTATACCAATGGAAGGTAACAAAAAAATATTTCAGTATAATAGCAAGTAGAATTAATTTTATGTATGTTTCTTCAGTGAAGCTGAAGACCAAGAGCTCCGTCATGAAGTTTATACAACGATAATATAGATTTTTAACATTTAATTATGTACATATACCTTTCCTTTTGCCAAGAAGGGGCCTCTTAATTCAGATGGCTATTGTTTAAATTTGTACCCATATGTACATATTTTGTACATGTAGTACACTTAATCATTCCTTCAACTGATCTTGATAATCCTTTAGGAAAAACACAGTAGAAGGAATTTGTGTATAAATCACACATAACATGTAAATTCAAAATCAACAGTTAAATGTTCATTAGAAAAGGTTGCAGAACAGGAACACTGACTGAGATTAGAGAAATATGCAGTAGCACAAGCTGTTATCACATGCTGTATGCAGGGACCTAGGCAAAGCTGCTGTTAAATCCCAATACAAAGCCAACACTTTCCAAACCTTGAAAGGATATGGGTCATTTCAGCAATACTCATTTATGCACACATTTCTCTTTGTGCTATCATGAGGGTCAAGCACCCTGCTCAGGTAACCATGCTACCTGTAACCTGGGGGTAACTTCCACAACCACAACAGGTAGATGGGAATGACCATCCATCACAAATCCTACCTCTGGTCAAAGGGAGCTTCAAGGACCCATGGTCTCCCAGATTAGACTGTCAACGTCCATGTCTCTGCATGCAGGTCAGCAAAGATCTACAGCCCAAACTTGGCTAACAGCCATCCCAGCTCAAAGCTGTTGGGTATGGGCAATCTGAGCCATCTATCATCTCCCAGTACAGTCTGCTTTAAAGTACCAAAGAGGGAACAGATTCACTCGGACATGACAAGAGCTCATACAAAGGAATGCCTTCCCATCAGCAGTCAGACCTGCTTATCTTGTGTAACTACTATCATTGCCCCATTCCTGCAAACTAGAAGAGTGCATTGTATATATAGTACATGCTCATTTTCACTTTCCTGTAATCATTATTCTACACACCCAGAGTAACTGACCTTCTGGTCAAGCCTCTTTAAACAGAAGATGTGGGCATTTGAACATAATAGAAACAAAGTTTAGAAGTGGTGACAGACAAAAAAAAAAAAAAAAAAAAAAAAAGGCAAAAAGAAAGAAAAAAAGAAGAAGAAGAAGAGAAAAGGAAACACCAGAAGCTGACAGAGGCCGCATGCAAATATCCAGAAGTACAAGCACAAGTCATGAAAGTCTGAAATATCACCATCCACAAATACATACCAGACTTCCATCATTTGTTAGTCAGTCATAGGGAAGCCGTATAGTAAAGACGGGTTGCTGCACTATGGTGTTTTTCAACAATTATGCAGAGACAGCCAGAAACTACTGGCAGTGAACAACCGCTCTAACTGCAACACAAAGAACTTCTGAAATGCAACCATGCATCAGTTTTTTCCCCAAGCCCATGATTTGTTTATTCCACATCCATTCTGGACTACTATCTGAATTGCCTGGAGTTATAAACCACCACAGATGTGATTCTTGTTCATATGTGTTAGGACAGTATAAACCACCAAGACTCCCAGCTGAACAGGGATTTGGATTACTGAAGCTTGTCAGAGAACATACGGAAGGAACAGAGATGAGAACTTCAAGTAGGTGTCCCAGGACCATACACAGGAACAGCTGTCTGCATGCTGCATCACATCTTCACAACACCTTCTGTGCACTTGACTGAAGAGGTTTCCATTCAGTACTTTTTGGTGTGCTTAAGAGACCATTTTGATGCAGCATCACCAGCAGATCATTTCAGCAACAGACTTCTGTACTTTCCCATACTACTTCTTTCCCCTGTTCATCCCATTTCTTAAGCCTCTGAGGTACAAATCTGTCTACTTTGGAAAAATCACAGTTTCAAGGATGCTTCTTTCAATACTTTCACAAGTAAGTTTAGCCAAACAGCTTGCACCTTCAACTCAGACGTTTTGCTGGGCATACACTTTGAGGAAGTGTCCTGGGTTCAGGAAGTGAGGAAGATACAAGCATGAAATCAGTAAAAGCCTCTAAAATAATTAGGAAGATTAAGCCTCTGCTTCCATAGCAGCCTGGGCTGAACTGATCACTTGCTGCCACAGTCCTGCTTTTTTTGTCCATCACACACTGTGGCCCTGCACCCTCTCTGTGCCAGCACCGGACTTCCTCCAACCCTGCCCAGAGCCATTTCAGCTTGCTAAACTGGCAGAAAGTAAGTCTCTGCATCAGCTAGGGATATGGTATTGTTCTCAGTCCCATGTAGCTTCCCACCAGGCAGTCTGCCTTCTGGTCAGCACAGATGGTTCCACATCCATCCCTCAGACGTATGAAGAGCTTCCCAGACTAAGTTTCCAGGTCTCTTCTACAGTCACTGTCACATAACTTGAGAAGAAAATTACATTTTCTCCTGATTTCTCAAAATAAGAAGATAATAAAGGTCCCTTTTGAAATCTAGTTACTCAGATTTTGTGCTGATATCCGAGTATCATGTTTGGGTCACTGGACAAACTGCTGTCTTAGGAACCTCTCTTCTTGAGTCCCTTTAGAAGCAAGCCAGCCTAGATTTGCTGGGTAAAGCAAATTCCATTAAAGGCCATCAGTCCATCATTCAGAGTATCCATGGTCCTCTCCACACTCCTCAGGACTAACAGTCTAGCAGTCTCCTGTTTTAAGTCTTCAGGGAACCTCCTTCAGCCTTAGGCTCCTCCAAAACTCACAGGCCGTCAGAAAACAGCTGGTGTTTCATATACTGCTACTGAAGGATGTTTCCCTCTCCATTCATACACTGAACCCATCTGTCTTTCTCTCTTCCGTATAAGCAGTTACTATTTCACATAAGCAGAGCTACCCATGCAGCTATCAATTATCTCTTCTTGTCAATTCTTGCTTAAAAGAGGAAGGATCAGCATGCCAAAATAAAACCAGCTCTGCTTATGGATAGAGATTTCAGGTGCTGTTTAGACAAGATCTATGTTAGGAGTTCTCAAGAGACTTCCTACCCAAGACTTCCCTTGGGAGGGGCTGCATCTCTCCTTGGTATAGTTTATAGGGTAGAGAGGAATGTTTTTAGGTATGAGTCTAACCAGAGAGCTGTAAGCCTGAAACCAGGAATTCAGATTATTGGCCTTGGACCATCTCAGCAAAAAGGAAATATCCTAGTCCTTCCTTCCTCTGCACCCTGGTAGTAAGAACCAAAATGATGACAGAAAACTTCACAAGCCACCTGTATTGAAAGATAAGTACATTTGACAGCAAAATGAACGCATCAAATCCAATGTTTGTGCTTATGGCTGTCTTTTACAACTTTTTGGTTTTTTTCTAATACAGTTTGGATGCCTCAGGCCTGAACTGCAGATGGGCAGGCTGCTGTAAAGTTGGTCATACTAGCCTTGACCCAGCTTTCTCCAATCTATCTTGATCCAAGATCAGACCTCTGCTGAGTACACAAGCAAAGCTTGGTCATTGTCACATTAAATAAGACCTGAGACATTTGACTGCAAAATTGCTTTAGACATGCCTAACATCTAATCCTATAGAAATGCAAGAGCTGTTAAAGCATGGATTACTCCAGTAGTTTAAAATCATTGTGCAAAGTAATTAAAAACATCATTGTGTTTCCAATCATTAAGACACCTTGTTAATTCCTCGATACTCTATGTCACTTTCTTGGTATCTAGTACCAGATGTGGTAAGCTGCCTATACTTCCTAAAACACACAGAGGAAATTTGGTTTCAAACCAAACCTAGAATACTTATTCCCTATAATGACTGCAAATACTTAATTACAGAATACCAAGCAACTTTCATGTTCCTTCCCTCCACCCACCTTATCAAGTGGATTCATTCCTATTTCTCTCTCCCCTGAAGATCTTATGCAGAGTTTTCCTCTTGGAAGCAGGCATACAGTTTGGAATTAAGGGAATGGCTGCAGCCAGATACATTATGGCTGTCAAAGTAATTTGTATAACTGTGAGTATTATTTTGAAAGCTAGATATCAACATGGATTGAATTTTATGGTTGATTTTCCAATTCTAGATATCTGGTCATGTACAAACACTGACTTTGTTCTGCTGCAAAGGATTCAACAGTACATCTACAGAAAATAATATTAGTCATATCCTGAATCATCTGCAGTCTAAGGTTTTTGAAGGCCTTGACTTTAGATGTTAATACAATGGACAGAACTCTTCACAGATAAGCAGACAACTTGAAGCACTAAAATACAGCATTAAGAGCTATCAATGCCACATACATACTAAACCCACTTAGCTTGCTACTTTGACTTCTTTTAAAAGCTGCACTAAAGGTAGATTCACAACTTGCACAGATCTGCAACTTTAAATTTTACAAGGGGTTTCACAGCTGATGGGAAATTTGTACATATAATTGAAAGTGAGTATAGGGGAAAACGGAAGAACTAAGCCAGTATGTATTTCAGAGACTCCATTCCCATGAAATCCCCATATGGAAACAGATCTAGCTCCAGACTCTAGTGAATAGCATAGACTTACTCCACTACCCATCACCAGCTGGATCTATTCTGGGCCAAGGCAAAAAAGTAGTAATGTTTTGTGACAGAAAGAAAATACCATTACTAGAAAAGTGAAATGTGCCATTGAAGTTTCATGAAAAGGGAGACCGCCAAATCATCTTATTAAATATTTTTTAAAATCTTCTAGTAGCTTTTCCCTGTAATAGCAATTTCTCTGATTAAAGGCAGTGTTATGTTAAAAGCCATATAATAGCCTTATTCTGACCTCAGGTCATAGCTCTGAAAAGGCCGCATCAAAAGATTGCCATTTGTGGGGGGAATGGTTGCATTTTTACACATAACCCCCAGCGTAAGAACTGTGTGTGCTTTGGATCAGATCTCTTCTTGAAATCCACAGAAACAAAGTTTTTCTCTACAGCTATCACTGAAATAATTTATCAAACTCTACAGACTGTCAAAATGGGCAGAAGGTGCTCCTATGGCAAAGTAAGTTTAGGAGTCTTGTTTGAGTGTGTTTCTCTATTCATCCAGACAGGCAATCATTAAAACTACAAGGCTAGACAATACAGGCTTCTAACGTGAACGAATTAAAGCACATATTGTAAACAAAAAAGTATATTTGAAGGGAATGGAATATGCCATGTGAGCAGCCTTGAAGTAACTCGAGTACCCAACAGATCCCCACTTAGAATTACACAATGTGCTCTGCAATATTCCCAGCCCACAGTCACCTCTGCAGGAGTCCACAGAGGTCATATCCCCATAGCTTCGTGGGATGCAACACATGTTAAACTAATTTTTCTTCTGGCTTTTGCTTTGCTGGTTCACATTCAAATGAATTCTACTGTTTGCTATGCATCTTACTAGGGACAATTGACTATGTGCAATGTTTTGAGGGAGACCCATACTGGAGGGGTGAACGCCACACAGGGTGGAGGAAACAGCTTTAAGGATACAGGACAGAGTTCATCTCACGGGAATTCTTTGCTTGCAAGAAAGGAGACACAAGGACAACTTAAAGACTGGTTATGACTATTCCAGAGCAAGCCATGAACACTTCAGACAACCAAGTTGGCATGCCTCTTTGGGGAAGAGGTCACTATGGAGATGTAGCTCTTTTTATATATTCAAGTTACTATTTTGCAGTATGCAGTACTTGCCAACACCAGACAAGTGAAAGGAGCTGAGAAGACAGACAAGTAGGACTACAGGAAACACACACAAGGCAGACTGGGAAAGACAAGACAGTCTATCCCTGGTTTTATCCGATATACCAAACTCAGCTGATGGAAGTAAAACGTGACAATAAAGAAGAATGGACATGCACTCCTCAACAAAACTCAAGTGTCTAAAGCCTTCTATGTTTATGTCCCAATAGAATAAAATCATGCTTAATAAAATTATGCTGAAGGGCTACAAAAGTAAGAAAGCCACTGGCAGAGCCTTCACTGGCTGTATCAGACAACCAATTAATACTGCATAACATTTCAGCAATGTCTGGGGTCCTTACTAAGCTTTCAATGTTAAGACCGCTGACAAAATTATGTATATGCAAGTTCAGTCAACTGTGACATTAAATCAAAAAATGCAACAAATTTTAGTGAGAACTTGTTAATAAACCTTAAGGTAATGTAAAAAGATTATAAATGAAAAAAGTTCAGATAGTAAATTGTTTATCTACCTCAAAGTATTTTATGAATATGGAACACCATACTTGTTTTCATAAGAAAACACAAGCCAGTATTCCACTTGGTGATCCTAACTAACAGTAACAGCTCACCCTGACCAGATAGGTGACAGAGATTTCACTGAACATTTTCTGGTACAGAGCTCTTTGCAGAGAAGGAAGGTGCTGCCCTCTCAGCAATTATCAGCTGCTCCAATTAACATTTTTTTCCTCTCTCTGAGATCTGCAAGAGCTTTATTTCATTATAACAAATGAACAATGAAAGATTACTAAATTTCCTAAGCAACTAGAATTGTCAGCTTTAGAAATTCCAGTAATTTTGAAAGACACTAACCTTAGAAAGGCTGCATTCTCCAAGTGTTAAAGACAAACGGTAAAGACCGTCGCTAAGCTTGGAAGATGAAAGAGGAGCGAGAATTTAAAAAAGGTTAGTGCCTCTAGAACAGTATACATCAGACCTCTTTATTTGCAGTCACATTTTTCAATCATCTATGCTCCCAGAAAAATTAACTATCTTTCTTTAGACATTAATCTACGAATGACAAAAGCAGGCATAAAATCATATATACATCCAGCAAACACCTTTTGCATTACACTCATATCTGGACTGCTACCCTGCTCATTAACATCTCAGTTTCTCAGTGCTATGGAACAAATGGGAAAGAACAAAGCACAAAGACTTGCTTTTACGTCATTATTTTCACTCATCTTTGGGGACATGGAAGTAAGCAGACATTAATTGCGTGGTTCTATATTTTCAGAACAGTGGTGTAGGAGAAAAGACTAGGGATTGGGTAGAAAAAGAAGAATATTTATTGTAAAGAAAGAAATAAGTCCATGAAGGAGGAAAAAAGTATCTAAAGGTTCTCTGTCAGAAAGAAAGAATGGGAAAAGCCATTTCAAAGAGGTAAAAAATTTACCTCATTGGTAAAAACTGCTGACCAAGAGGCAGCAGAGACCTCTGTCAGCTTCTTCCAGGGAAATGCTTACACTAGCCAAACTTGGCTGACCAGCTCAGCGGACAAAGTTTGTTGGCTCATGCTCTAGTGTCTTTCTGGAAGCTTAGAGGTAAAGGTGGGTATTGGGGCTCCTTCAGAGGCCCCTTCAAAGAAGAGGAAACTGGGCATATTTCAAAATACTGGCATGAATATCTCTATTCTGTAAAGTGGATAATGTGACTTGCACAACTTCACAGAAACTGCGGTGTGAGAAGAGCCTGAAGCATCAGATAGTGAGATACTTCTCAAACCAAGATCAACCTGTCATTCCAAAACCAGTTTAGGTCAGAAATCATGTCAGCGTGGGATCAAGGATCTGTTGACACGCTTCTTCAGGTTGTAAGAAAAATCCAGCTTCCAACCTCAATCAGCACTGGAATAAAGACCCAAAAAAAAGTAGGCATTTTATGATGTGGATGTCCCTGAAGTAGAAGAAAGTCCATTGAAGTCTTGCCAGCTGACTCATCACACAGACGTGGGCCTAGATCATAAACAAAGCCTCAGCTGTTAAAGGCTAACCTACTTCCTAATCCAGTCAGGCAGTCTGCTCATCTCTCTGTAATCAATCAATATTGATTACAATGGTTTCATATAGGTTTCCCCACACCTTATTAAAATAGGGTTCTGTTCTAAAAGCTCCTCCTTTGTGTCTTGTTTGTAAATTCACCAGTTCATTTCCTTCTAAGGAGCTCATGAATAAAATATGAAGATTATAAGTTCAGGAGTCTTTGATGTGTTTTTAAGCATTAGGAACCTCAATCAGTTCTGTGCAGTTATCCCTTTGAAGTTTCAATTGGGCATTTTCTTCCTCAAAATATAAAAGCTCTCGTACTTTTGAAGCATGACTTTTTTTTCTTTATTCTTGATAATTGTGTAAGTCAGAGGACTGCACAAGGATAAAGAAAGAAAATAGCAGTCATTAAGAGCTATCTATCTCTGGGCTAAACACAGACTTATGAACCTACAAGGACCTTTTGAGTCATCCCATTTCCATAGGTATCCACATCAATGCAATTATTTAACATCAACCTAGAACAACTCAAGGCAGACGTCACCCTTGATTATTCACAGCAATGCACTGAATCAGTCATTCCAAGGAGGGGATCTAACTGAATTTATGAGCAAGTTAACTGACAGAATAACAGTGAATAATTTCAGAAAGACACACAAAAAGGGAAAAAACATTAAATTTTGCCCTGTCCCTGCTTACACAGAAACACTGCCCTTTGTATTCACTTAGCATTTATAGTGTGTTATACCACTTCTTAATTTTGTCAGATTTCAGGAATGAGATGCAGTTGTTCAGAGCCCAAGTTGTTCCCACAGCTTAAGCAGCAACCTCCTTGAAGAAGTGCATTAATGCCTTGCAGTGACATACATCATAAGATTCTGTGGAGCTCAGAGAATACTTTACCCAAAGGGCTTCTATGCAGTCATCCTAAGAACAGAAATAAAATCAATTTCCTTTAATTCCCTTTCTACAGACATTCTTGTCTGCCAGGATTTCTCAAGGAATACTTCTATTAGAAGATTAAGTTTCCTCGTGAGGAAACATGGTCTTTTATTCTCTCCACTAATTGCTTTGTTTCAAGCCATATCCTAAAGAAGTGACTTGTGCAATTTCTATAGTTATGGTCTTCTGCAACAATGACATGACTCTGGTAAGCTCAACCTAGCATTACAATAGCCCGTAGTAAGCTGCATTTTACTTTCAGCTCAACACAGCCACGAAATCAGTCAAATAACAAGACTTTAATCTGTGTCACACTCTGTAAGGCTTCATTATGGCTGTTGGTGGTAGCCAAATGAGTTATTTTTGTGCCTGCAATATCTAAGTACTAGCTGTCTTGCCCATAGATGGATTCATCAAAACAACAAGAGAGAAAAAAAAAAAAAAAAAGAAAAAAAGAAAACCCAAACTTGAGCACTCACATACCTACAAGAATACCATAATTTTCCAAGTTGAAATGGCCAGATACTCATATATCTCTGCTTTCAAGCACTGTTGTGCAGAAACTTGGGGTCTTACCTTCTAATAATCTCCTCAGTAAAGATGGGTTTGCAAAGCTGTTGTGAATGCAAGTGCTCGAGTCTCCTAACCCAAATATACATACTGCCAATGAGCAGTATATCCCATAGAAGGTCAGCCTATCTCTGCTCCCATTTGTATATACAGCATAGTGCTTGGCTAAAACAGTTCGGAAGATGACCCCAATAATACTCTTCAGAACCAGTAGTTTCTGGTCTGCTTGAGGTTTGCCAAGGGAAGTGATCTCACACCATCACCTCCTCTGAGTATCTGTGCCTGCATCTTCTGTTTCAGAGACTCAAAAGCATTCAGACCTTAAGCCAACCCTACACATGATGGAACTTCACTCCTTGCTCAACCAAATGGAACTCTAAAATAAAGCAAGCCTTTGAGTACACTGAAGAAACCTGGGCTTATTTAGTAGTAGCATATTAAAAATTAGGCTTTTTACCTTCTGTGGCAAGAGACAATTTTATTCCAGCTTGAAAGGCATTCATACTATTTGTAACAGACGGTAAGTGTGACAACCATGAGAGAGAGAATAAACTCTGCAATAAACTAATAACGTTCAAATTAATAGTTCGATTAGAAAGAGGATGTTGTACTCTTGACCTAGTTTTTCTTCTATAATGGTGCCAAGTCGCACTGTGCAATTTGTACACAATTTATTCTTTAACATGCAACTGAAGTGAGGTTTAGAAAGTAGTTTTCATGGAAGATTTTTAACAGTTCTCATTTTTTGTACTTTTTATCAGTAGTTAAAAATGACTGAAGATTACTTTAAGTACATGATATTAGACAAAAATAAATAAAACTGAAGATTGCCAAAAGATTATTTTGATACATTTAAACCATTGAAATAGTCTAGATATGTTGGTAATGAGCATTTTTAAACAATTTTCTTAACTCCTTGGATCGGTTTAAAGGAATACATATGTATGAAAAATTCTCTTCAGGCATAAATGCATTTAAAGTAGTTATTACAGCTTTTACAAATTGCAGTTATTTTATGTGCACTTAGCTGAAAATAGTACTCAAAACATTGTCAGCTGAATCCCAAAATCATCAGACTCCTGTTGCTGTGGCAACACATTGTTCATGGTTTGCCTGTCTGAGGCAAAAAAAGGTATAATATATCGCATGTTTTAAATATATTTAAGTCCAGCAGTTAAATTGCGGCACCATGTCCCACTTGAAAGATACATTATTCCATTTCCACCTAAAGATGTCCTCTCATTGTGAGCCAAACTAATACTTAACAGATGAAAGGACAGCAAAAGGCTTTCCAGATGCTAAGTACAAGCTTCGTTTAACACACTGTGGAGCGGCACTACTAACAAAGGGGATTTTGCCTTCTCCACTTGCCACCGCAGGATGGGGTACAAGTCAGAAAGGGATTGCTCTGAAGCTGAAGACATTCTGCTTGTGGAAGACAAATTAGGAACTTCATTCCTGTTTCATCTGTACTGAAATCATTCCACTGACCTCTGTTTACTTCTAAGGGAGCAAGATTTGGACCCCCTCTTTGCTTTGTAGAATGTCCTCGTGTCAGTCATGCTGCTCAAATGAATGCTTTCCTTTCTCCCACAGCAGAGTTGCTGAGTGTCAGGGTGCAAAAGCAGTGAGACAACTCCTCTAAAACAGTGCAGCCTGCTCTGTGCCTAGTGCCAGCACAGCATAAACAGTTGCAGAGATGGGGAAGAAGCTGAGCACTACTCAAAGCTCCATCATGCATCATTTTAAAATTAACCCTAAACCACAACATTAGGCACAGAACATACACAGTTTGAGCAGCAAATAAATATGAACTCAGCATCATCTCTGCCCTCACCTCCCTTAGTAAGCTTTAGTATTTGGCTTTTTATAGTCTTCTGTAAACAATTTTGCAGGAGAAAAAAAAACAGTAAGTGAATTAATTCACATGTTTTCAGGAAAATCTCCAGTCCTGTGGTGCACACACTTTCCATACCTGTCAGCTAACCAGAAATCATATCCTTCCATCTAAACAGAAGGGAAATAGTCCCTCTATGAATCACTTCCAGTGACCTTGATTTAGCTTTCATATAGCTGCAAAATGACTCCCTAAGACTTAGCTATCAATGTAGATGGCAAATGAGGCTCCCAGGAAATAAATTACTTGGTACACATGACTTCACAATGCAGAAAGTTACTTTGTTCGGAAGAATATCAAAGAAACACAACACTAAAGCCAAATCTTCAGTGCAATTAGTTCACCAGAGGGAAGTAAAAACACACCTCTCAATTTCACATCTTCTTATTCCTCCAAAACCATCTACACGTACTGATGGTAGGCAGTAAAAGGAAAGTCCACTGAGAACAGCAAGCGATGATCTTCATGCAGGACTTGTTAAACGTACCTACAACATAAATTATAGCGACCATAACCTGATCCTAAGCTACACTAGACAACCCAGTGCATTCAGTGGGCCTGGCCTGAAATCCTGTTATCTGTACCCATAACTGGCTGCCAGTCCTTTAGCTGTATGTTGCTGCCTTTGGCTAATTCAGGCATTAGGACACAGAAATTTCAGAATCAAAAACAACAAATGACCAACCATAAAATGGCTGGGGCTGGAAGGGACCATTGGAGGTCATCTAGTCCAACCTCCTGCTCAAGCAGGGTCACCTGGAACATGACTGTATCCAGATGGCTCTTGAATATCCTCAGGGAAGGAGACTCCACAACTTCTCATGAAAGAAGTTTTTCCTCATGTTCAAATGGAACTTCTGTATTTTATTTTATAACCGCTGCCTCTCAGATTATCATCTGGCACCACTGAGAAGAGTCTGGTCCCATACTTTTGACACCCTCCCTTCAGATACTTATATACATTGATCAGATGCCCCCTAAGCCTTCTGTTCCCTAAGCTGAACAGCCTTTCCTCATATGAGAGATGCTCCAGACCCTTAATCATTCTAGTAGTCCTTCATTGGACAGCAGCTCCATTTCTCTCTTGTACTGAGGAGCCCAGAACTGGACAAATAAAGCTGTACCATAAAACCTTGCTCAAAGAAGACCTTCCTAAAACATGCAAAAGCCAGCTCACTGAAAAAAGGGGAAAAGAATTCATGAATAAAAAAATGTACTGTAATACATGTCCAAAGTGTTTTGAATATTTTGTATGTTATTTAATTTCTTGTATCATGTTGGTAATGAAAAGTTTCCTATGACTGGCTACAAATGAAGACCACAAAGCTTTTCTTGAGCAAGACATTGCTACTAAACCAATCTGTATTATAGGAAGCCCAAAACTTTAAGAGGAATGCTCTTGCAACCTGGACTAAAATCTTCCAGAAACATACCAATTTAGGCAGACATGCAGAAACAAATCCAGAGAAGCACTGAAATACTCTGAATAAAAACAGACTAAAAAAGCCTCAAGTAAATCCTAGTGTGAATTATTTTTAAGCTGAGTGCTGTATGTGAGGAAATAAAAAAAGAAGTCTTGAGCCTTTGACATTCCTGCCATTTGATTCTTTCTCCTGCTCTTTGATTCTTCTCTGTTCAGGAACATCACTTTTTATTTTCTGGAAAGAAACAAGACTGACTCACATAAGTAACTGTTTTCACCATTAATTCTTTGCCTTCCTTCCAATAACAGTCTGCAAACCACTGAAGTGTAGTCAAGAAACAAGCACCTGCAACTGTTGTAAAACACGGGATTTACCATAAAAATTGAGAGGTCTAACTCAGGGGTATTTTTTGGTGTGCATTTTAAAACTATGGATTAGAACCAACCCTTTTGCTGCAGACCTATTGTGTCAGCCTAAATTAATCCCATGCCCATCCTCAAAATATTGGTACTTTTCCCCAGGTCTACAAACCTCTTCTTTCTGTTGCCTTCAAGCTGTCTGCAAACATTACAGCAGAGCCTGCTCCTCTTGGACGTCCCCTGGTCCCTTTCCAGCTAATCAGCACAACACAAGTTATCCCTTCCCTTCCTCCTCAGTTGTGCTGGATATGCTATTTAATGTGAGCAGAAGGGCCCACAGTCTCACTTCACTTGGTGGACCAATTCTGTGTATTATGTGGGTAGATGTATGAGGCGAAAAAAGTGTTCAAACCACCAAACCCACTGGGGAGGGAAAGCAAGGTACCTTGTCAAAGAGGGAGCTTTATATCTCAGGGAATTAACATCACAGCTGCAGCATATTTTACACAGGGATTTTCAAGACAGTCTAAGTTTATGGATACTGGGGGACTTCAAGGGCAAAAAAACCTCAGCATGCTGTTAAGGTGGCAGTATCTCAGCATTAGTGACAGCAGTAGTCCTACCCTGAGCTATGGCACAGGGATTTCTTCAACCCTGGGAACTGTAACTATTTTTGCAGTTCAGAAATGTGCAAATAATCTTTCATACCACACACCTCAAGGATAAGGTTCCCTTGGGCCATAAATAGCAACTTACTTACTTTTCCTCACTTTGCCTCAAAACAACCCTATGAAAATCCCACATGCTGTGTTACTCTTCTCAGACCAGGACCAATGGTATTCTCCATTCATCTACAATTCCACCCTGCCTTATCACTGGAAAGCCAGCCTTGACAGACATGTTTGCTGGCATCTCTTTATTCTCCTATTCTAAGAGTACTTCATGACCACCCTTGAGCTCTTGGAGAAATTCAACGGAATTTTGTGTTCAAATGTTATCCAAATATTTATGTTTTGCTTATATTGTTTAGCTATCGTGAAATCACTATCAGTTCTTTTTTCTTCTAGAATAATGAAGTCACCCAGAATAGATTTTCTGTAAAGTTTAATTCTCATTTCCAGTCCTCCAAAAAGCTGCCTTTTTTAAAGTGGTGTTGTTTACAGCAATCATTGGAAGCTGCACACTTACCAGAATTCAATCTTCAGTTCCACTGTTTCAATATTACTATAGCTACATGCCCAGGGAGTAATATCACTCTCTTCAGGTGAACACATTATGGCCTATTTAGCTCTGGTAGTGTTATCTAGCAGTCCAGCTTTCAAGATCCTGAAAATACCAAAGCAAGGGCTCTGTACCACTCCTTTAGTACTGCAATAACTGATAATTAAGGTAAAACATTAATGAAAACATTGTTTGGGGTCAGGTTTGGGGGTTTTATTCTTTTTCCATCCCTTTTCATTCCCTCAAGAAATTTATCAGGTATCATGTAAGAAAAATATTACTGAAAAGGCATAACAAATTTCCACCTGTGCAGTGGGATTTAAGGAAGGCAGTGATTTGTTAATTTATAATGATTTACTGATGTTCCCTTAAATTCCAGCTTTGACATCTGAGTATCTGACAACCCTGGGTTTAGTACCTAGAAACACTATCTCTAGAATTCTGTAATTTTTGGCATTCTTTTCACAGACTAAAGACTGTTTTTTAAGATTGTTAAAGACTGTTTAAGATTGTTTAAAGACTGTTGTTTCTTAAGATGTCTTACAACACAGATATAGACATCCTGGAGCATGTCCAGCAAAGGGTCACAGAGATGGTTAAGGGATTGGAGCACCTCAAATATGCTTAAAAAGCTGTCAGAAGAAAAATTTGGGAAAGATACGATATGTGTGTGTACCTGACTGAAGCAGGGGGGAGGATGGTAAACAAAACAGAGCCAGACTCTTCTCAGTAGTAGTACCTAGTGACAATTCAAGATTCAATAGACGAATGGAAATATAGAAAATCCCATTTATATGTACGAAGACTTTTTTATTGTTGAGGTGGTCAAACACTGGAACAGTCTACCCAGAGAGGTTGTGGAGTCCCCATTGCAGGAGACATCCAAAACACAACTGAGCAAACCCCAGGACTCCTTCTCAACCTTGGATGTTCTGCAGTTGTGACTCACTAACAACCGTGAATTACCTACTTGATTTATTTCTTGGGAGGGAGTAGGGGGTAGGGGTACAGTGAGATAACAAAAAAAACAAAACAAAACCAAACAAAACCCCACAACAGGACAGAAATAAATCACTGTTCTTTATGAAATCATTTATCCACAGAAAGAAATATAAAAAACTAATTTCTCAAAACCTGAAATGTTTCTATTCTCAGAACATAAAGAGAGAAAAGTCAGACTGTTATATGAAAAGCAGCAAAAGGAGAGAGAAAACAATAGAGTTGTTTATACCATCCCTGGTACCAAAACCTACTTTCCAGCCTATTTGTATGTCTGCACTCCATGGCTATCTGCCTTTCAACTCATTCTAACCTGCCACTTCCCCCACTTACATGCTTCAGGTTTTTTTGTTTTTGTTTTTCTCCCCCCCAGTTTCAAATGCAAGAATCCCTTTGGAAAAATCTTCTTTACAGAAACCTATAACACTCAAACCCAAGAGACCCTGTTTCCTATGGAGTTCTGAATGCTGTCAGGCTGTCAGACTTCACTCCCAACTTTCTCATTCTACACAGTACCTTCAGAGCAGTTTGCTTTCAAGGGAGAGGTAAGGCAATATAAGCCTCAATAACAACAGCTTTTTCCCTCTGCCTATCTGGCTGCTGAGAGACTTAAAATACGTATTTGAAAAAGCAAAATGCTCATGGCTGGGAAAAGAAAGTATGAGACTATTTCACAAGGTAAATTAAAAATTACTTGAAATAGCATAATTCTTGTTCCAAGCTTTAGAATAGTGACCACAGAAAATATAGATATCTCAGACATCTCAGTCACTCCCTATTAATTTGCATCTCCCTTACTTCTCACTGCAATTTGAGTTCATGTTTTGTAGCTGCAGTGATTTTTATTATCCTAAAAAGGACATGATACCACCAAACCTCACTTTTCCGTAGCAGTTTCTCTCATTTATCACTTGCATTGGGTCAGTATTTTGACCACTTTGCTCTTACTGCATGCAAGGCAAAATTGCTAGAAGTTTGATGGCCCTCTAGGTTCTATTATTTTCAGATCTCAACATTTTTACCTTATGCTTCTGGGATTTTTATATTCTTAGATGGTGCTGTAACAGAAATATTAATTTCTAACTAGGTGATGATCAGATTCTTTGCTCTCCAGTACACCTAATAGCTTTGTTGTTCAACATTTGTGATCCTTCTGGGATCAGATTCTTAAAACCAGCTGCTGTTAATTGCTTAGTGCCTAGAAAACTGGAAATACTCATAATGGCATCATCTCTTCTATAAAGCTTATGACAATAATTCCTGTGTTGGTAAAAAACTAGTTGGTCTTTATGAAAGGACTACCATTTATCTTTAGATTCCCATTGGAATTGGGTAATAAAGGCTTCTATCTACCATCTAAATCTTGTTCTCTCTTGCAAACACTATTCCATGTATCTTGTCAGTTCACAGATAGACTAATATAATTCAGCACTGGCAGGTCTCCCAGATAGCACTATAAGAAAATGTCAGCTGGTCTACTGTATTTCTGCGAAGTTAATCATCAGTTCAAAATGTCATCATCCCATTTCCTTCTTTCTTCACTTACTTGCTTTCCTTCTCATAAACTTCTGAATTACCTTTAAAAGGCTGACTCTCCACTGCACCAGAGCAGAAGAAATACTTTGGAAATGAGTAATCCACAACTGGAGCAACGTGCACTGAAGCTTACTGCCAATATATAGTAACTAGGCAAAGCTTTCAACACTGTTTAGATTCTCATCCTGTCCCTATCGCTTTGGTCCACAAGGGCTCTAGTTTGCATCATGTGGTCCCAAGGCACACACTGAATACCAAAAGCTGCCACATCTCCAAAACACTAAGCAGAAATCTATGATTGCTTGCACACACAGGCCTTCCAGTCGCAGGACTTGGCTATGTAGTTCTTGGGGAACAGCCATATTTCATACCAGTAATCCTTACAACTGGCCTCCTTCAGCAAATGCTGCTCAAAATGAGCAAGAACTGGACCTGCAGGCTCAGATAAGGGAAGGATGAGTTTTCACATATGCTGCAGGTATCATTACTACACAAGAAATTTACTGTCACGTATCAGATGAGATTCTGTTACAAACCTGGGGACAAACTGGACATAGCTTATGACCCTGAGAGCTTGGAGATGTCTCATCAAGATTACTCCTTCCAACCTGAACAATTTGAGCCCTGAAAACGTGCTACCCATATAGGTAATAAGCTCTGCATAGACTAAGACTGCACTACAGGGAGTAGCACTTCACTCAGTGCATGGTTTCATTTCGGTCAGGCAATGCTGCACAATTTACCCCACCAGTGATATCAGTATGCTGTGTGTTGTTATGGAAAAGCACAAACGATCCTTATTTACCTCCTGGATCCCACTCAAGGTTTCACAGATCCCTGTCATACCCTGATTATTGTCTGCTGTCCTGGCTGATGAGCACCAGCATGGAAGCCTGCCCGTTCTTCCCTTCTATGCATTTTGACTGTGAGCTCAAAAGGTGTAAGTGCATTATGGATTTAAAAATATAGATTAAAATACCCAGTTCATTCTCTGTCCTTTCACATGATAATTAGTTACAAACATTTTATGTCCTTTTTTGGTGTTACTATCAATATTATAATCCCTAATGCACTTCCTGGGTAGTGGCAACCATTCCAGAATCTATTATTATATATGTGAAGTTTGAGTTATTCCCCTCTCCCAACACCCAAATGTCTGTCTATACACATTATGCTGGTAATATTTCACAGCAATTCATAATAACAGAAGCCAGCCTAAATATGAATACAGCCATTTTAAAAATTCCACAACAGGTTAAAAAAATCCCAAACAAACCCAAAAACCCAAAAACAACCAACCAAAAGAAATCACTTTGTTTTAAAGACTAATCCTGCTTTTAAAGGTACAAACTTTTTCACTTCTTCAGTCCCTTAAGTGTTGGAATTGCTTATAGCCTCAAGTGAAATACATCTCTAGAGAAACAGAAGCAATACAAATTTGCTAATAAATTTTTTACAACCACTTTGTGTTACTTACAGTAAATAAATTTGGGTGGAAAAGGGGTGCATGTGGAGAAAAAGAGTCTTGCCAAATAATTTTTGTTTTACATTTACAAAATAGAATTAAAAGAAAAATTTAATAAGACAGCTGCTTTCAGGAGTTTCTTTGCCCTGTCCCATTTCTTAAATCTCCCTCTCTTAAATCAATGACTTGAATGCAAAATGCATGAATGGTGCAGGAGTGCAGGGAATAGACACTGTAATTCCTTCTAGTTAATGAACTCAGCTATAAAGTATTTCCTCAACAGAAAGGTTGTCTGACACCTTCCTGTCAAGCTTGCAGCTCTGCGGTTGGGATTGGCATCTGGTAGATGTGGGTTTGAAGGCCTGAAAATGAAAGGAGTTTTCACAGCAGCAGTGCTCTAAGGGCTCCCTGTACAGCATGAGGCCTGCAGGATCCTAAGGTCTGTTCCTGGTCTTTTCTTGAATGCTCATCTTCAACTTCCTTTAGGAAGCCACCAGCATTTCAGATGCTTTTGTCAGCACATCTGATATGGGAAAATCAACCCCTGGTAGGGAAGTTTTGGGCAGGTTTAAGGAGCTGTAGTCCAAACAGCTCATTCTTGATGCTGGATAGTTATAGAATTCCTGTGTCTCTGATCATTACCTGAGACACAAATCATTCATTCCTAAACTCCCCAAGAGATAGGCTCAAACTTCATTCCAATGGTAGAAAAATTACATGATCATGACCAAAACCCAGAGCAAGCAGCTCCATGTGGGACCATGATTAAAGTATATTCTTAACAGAAACGTTTTCCTAACTGAAGCTTTTTCATGTCTCTCCTCAGCTCTAAGCTGAGACCTGAAGTAAAAGGATGAATGTTTAAAACTGCTTATCAACAAGGGTGAACAGTGGAAAATATGATTCCAATTTTTCACACAGATACTCTTGGGTTAATCCAGAGAATTAAAAGCTAGCACTCCTGCTGTCCAAGTTGGATCAGCTGAATGAGGTGTAATGAGGACAAAATAGGCATATAGCTAAGCATATTTAGGAAGACTCTATGTAGTTTTTGCAAGGAAAGAATCCTATCTCAGGTCCACTAGTGGGGTTTTTTTATTGTCATTTTTTAAACAACTGCTTAACACATGAACATGGAAATCTAGTAGATGCAAACATCTGGCCTAGGAAGCAATCCTAACACATTCAGTGGGACAGGCAAAGCAGAGGAAAGCAACCAATATTCATTCTCAGTTAGAGGGAAATAGCTGCATCCCCAGCTATCCCCTGGAGTAATCCAGTGCCTGTTCCATAAACCTTTGTGCCTTTCCAACCCCAGCTCCCCAAACCCAAATTACACTGTACTTAAACATTATACTGACCACAAAAAGAAATTCCCAGAGAGGTGAACTCTATGCACTGACAATTTCTAGATAGAACTCACTTAATCAAGAGGAGGGAAAGCCTCTAAGGATGGGTTCTCACCATTTTCTTCCCAGTGAAGAGCTGGAACTGAGGTAAAAGAGACCCCAAATGGAGCCAGACCTGTCCCTGCCCCTGGCAGTCAAGGAGGCCATATACAATTACAAATTTCATCGCATGCTTCCAGATAAATATCTGGGGAAAATTCACAGGTTCATACAGCCTGATATGACAATCCGCATCAGAACACTTGCCAACACGCTTGGTCCACTAGTAATCCATCTCCACCTCCATGACCATCCTAGACATGAGGCATGGAGCTATTCAGTCCTACTCTCATAAAGACTAACTAGACCTGATCCACAATAGAACAAACCAACACAGGAACGAGGCAGCATTCCGCTTGCCTTGCGTTATGGCTTCAAAGTCTGGCAACACACCAAAATATGTGTCCTATTCCATGTCAGCAAGTGCTGTTTTATCCTAGGACAGGAGGTAAGGGGGAGCACATGGCAATAGGCTGTTGCACATTTTCTAGTATGTCCAAGAAAGAGATGTAAACACAATGGTAAAAGAGTCTGAGCTGTTCAGGATTGGAAAAAAAAAAAAAAAAAAAAAAAAAACAAAAGCTAACTGTGGAGAGCTGCAAAAGGATTTCATGATTCTGAGTAAACAGGCAATAAAAACGGCAGATGAAGTTAAGGTTGAAGAAATGTAAAGTGATGCACCTAACAAAAAGCAATCCTAACTTCATATCCAGAACAATGGGGTCTGAACAAATTTTTAATTCTCAGGAAAGTGATTTCAGAATTAAAAGAGAGAGTTTTATTAAAACACTCTATCAGTAATCAATGGCAGGCAGAGGCAGATAAAATGCTAGAAATTACTAGGTGAGAAAAGGCAGAGAACAAAACAGAAAGCATATGTATAAATCCAGAGTGACTCTGACTTTTAAATACTGCTTACAGGTTTGGCCTGTTCCCAGATCTCCAAAAATACAACACAGAACAAGAAAGGAGAAGGGTAACTAGAGGTATGGTATGATTTCAACACAAGGAACAACTGGATTGCCTACAGCTTTTCAGCCTAGAATACAAATCAAATGAGATGGATGATATAATACAGGTATAAAATAAAAAAAGGTATTAAAATTAATATGAAATTAATATTGACTTTTTTGTTCCTATAAGCAAAGCACATCATCAGGTAGTAAGTTCAAAACAAAGAAAAAGCTACAGTTTCCTATGCAACATATAGTCAATCCTGTAATAATGGCCTTTACTTTTTATGTGAATACAAAAATTTTACATAGGTTCAAAGAGCAATTAAACATTTTTTATAGAAGGCCAATGCATTAAAACCCATTAGATGAGAATTTCAGCTTGGTTACAAGCAGTGTCCAGGCTGCTAGAAAACACATCCCAGGGAAATGCCACCACTCTCCCTCCACTTGAGGTTCCCCCAGACCCATGTCTCTGCCAGACCTGTTGCTTAACTTGATTAGGTCGTCTTCATGCTCTCAGTGAAGCTGTATTATTCAATGCAGTCAGCAAAGTCCTGCAGCTTGTATTAACAAAAAATACAGAGTACATATGGACCTTACTCAAGAAGTCTCAGCTATTAATCCCACTGAAGACAAGAGGATTAAAAGCAGCTTGTTGTTCAGCTCTATCTGGACTCACCACAAAGACGTTCTTACAAATTCATATTTCACCTCCAGTTATAGATATTTATATCAGGTGGTAACTAGTTAATCAATAATTCATTAATATCCATGAGCCAAGAAACAGTTACTGAGTTCAGATGATAAATTATTTCTATTCCCTTCCCTTGACAGTCTTCCGAGTTCTACAATTACCAATAACTTAGTCCTAATTATAACAACTATTATTTTTATTAACTGGCAAACACTTCACAAATCAGATAGTAAAGCAGCTGTAAAATAACTTGTGCTTATTTTGTTACTCAATTTAAGACACTAACCTGTGACATTCTGTGCCTTTTCAAATGCCATCTGGAAGAGCAAGTAATTTCTCACTACATCTGATCAGCAATTTTATAATTTTTTCCAACTCTTTATTTTTAACTATCTGTAGCAAAGCAAAATATTTTATCTCATCACAGACTGTAGTATGGATAAGGGGTTTGAACTGGGAATTTGCAATGCTGCACATAAGTGCGCATAACAGCTATTACTGTAAGGTTGCCTGAAGCAAACCAAGTACATCAAGCACTCACTGCTGGTGAGCTTTGTCTGATCTGATGTGTCCACACAATGCAATGGGAACAATCGCAGAGAACTCAGCTACTGTCTCATCCACTTCAGTTCACACCAGTGCTAGGCATTTGACTGCCACTGCCAATACATCTTCTCTTTTCTTCCTGTTGTCAGGAAGCTCAGAGTACATAAGAACAAAAGGCAAGGCCCATCTATTCCAAGTCTTTGCTGATGTGTCTTTCAATATTAAATGAGCACATAACAACAACTCAACAACAGATAAAAGGGAATTAAATGACACACATCAGTTGGCTGTGTCAACATGGAGGGCACATATAGCCCATGGGATACCTATGGGATACCTTGTCTTCAGGGCATACTTTTAGTCCAAGTGTCCCATGTCCCTACAGGCCTTGGCTCTTTGAAAGGCATTTCAGCCTAGAATTATAAAATTAATGAGGACAAAGAGTGAAAGACCTCCAATCCCCACACCTTTTCCCTTCATGATTGCTTGTGCCACAGTAAACCAAAGTGATTTGTCTTTATAAATAACAGTATTATCCAGAAAGACATGGACAACTGGAAGCGCAGCTGCTACATTCTCCTTTGAGTTTCCCCACTCATCTCAAATTTAACCCAATCAAGGCATTTCTTTTGCCAGATCTTTAAAGATTCTCCCTGTGATTTATCCTGTTGTGCTGGTCTTAATGCTAAGCAAAAAAATATCGCCTTGGCTTTCTGTGGCACAGGTACCCATGAAGGGAAAAAGTGTGGGGATTAGAGGTTTTTCAGTCTTTCTGCTCATCAGTTTTGTAATTCTAGGCTGAAACTTGGCGGGGTTTTTATTGTTGGGTTTGGTTGGCTTTTAAACAGCCTGACAAAGATGACCAAAGTTTACAGTGTGCAAAATGTCAAATCATCTTTCAAGGCAAAGGGTAGGAGAAGACAAGACCTGCCAAGGGACTTGCATTGTTATATGAAAGCTGCAAACTATAACAAATCCTAAACTGCTGGACATGTAGAATGGATGTGAAGTCTGCAAACGCACATTTGCCCTCCAAATTTTCACTTGCACCTAAAGCTTTAACTCCAGACAGACCCAACATCCCTCATAGCTCAATGCCTCTTTTTTCTAAGCAACCAACCTTCCATCTCTAGTTCTTAAGAGACCTGACCTTCAAAGCTCTCTCCAAGCCTACCAGACTAGGCTTTCCGGAAATCAAAAAGGCCAAAACCTTCTGAAAGAGGGAAGCAGATTACTACCGTCCCAAAGTCTGAAGGAAAAGGATCTTCCTTTGAAGCAGTTCAAGAAAGTATCAAACCAGTAGGACAGGTCCCAGAAGTCCAAACTATGGGATTGAACTGAGCAGCTGCCATGAGCATGTCTGTGCTGTTTGGGGGCAGCTGTATTGTCAGCTCCTTTTCCTCCAAATAATAATTCACCTGTTCTAATTTAAAGATTATTCAGTACAAGTTTCAGTTACAAAATTACATATTTTTATTACTAAAGTGAACACTATTTCATGAACAAGCTTCATCTTAGACATTAAGAAGTCATCTTAATGACTTAAACCCCACAAATTTTAAACAAAATTTGCCTTGCACAGAAGACAAAAAAAAAGGGTGCTTTCCTTTTTATGTCAGGACTCATGTAAAAATGTGTTCATAAAGGTTCAACAAATATACAGTAAACATTATGTTACTTAAGAAGTAGGTAGGAATACAAGTACACATGAATAGAAATCATGATTTCAGGCAACCTATGTCAAGCCAGTTTATCTAAAAGTGCATTAACCATTTAGTCATCCCTAATAAATCATATAGAAGTAAACCATAAAACATTGCTGAATTTTGATGACAACAGATTTAACACTTCACTTTCAGAAAAAAAAGTTCTTTGAAGTGAACTCCCCTTGACAAGACAATAACCAGCACAGTTTGGTATTAGGGAAACTTTCCCAGGTCTTTCATTGTCATCACTTCTTCAAAGTAAAAACAGCTATTGTACCTGTACTTGTGCCAAACCAGCTCCAACCACAGGAGCTGGTCAAGTATCAGCACACACCTCCTCTGGGAACTTATTACCAGCAACAAGTCACCATCTGCACAGTCTCAAAAGCCAAATGTTTTGTAAGCTTCACACAGGAATAAAAACATAATAGAAACATGAAGAACAAAAAAGAAGCTCCAAACCATGTCTCTCTTACCTGAATTCTGCTGCTTTTCCAGACATAAAACACTCTACCTGGGTTCCCCACACAGCCCCCATACTGAGGATAAGAAAATCTGTCCCCCAGTGTAGGGCACTAATAAGCCCCACAAGTGCCTTCATTACCCCTGATTAGCCTTGCCTGGCCTTCCACTAATTGGAGATACCTGAAGGGCACTTGTCCTGGGCATGTACACAAACCCAGGAGAGGAATCACTGCTTTGCTCTACCATCCCACAGCTTGGCTGCTTAGAAGTTAAACTAATTTTTTCTTTACTCTGAGCAATTCCACCTTGTTTCAGAGGACTGCATAGCAATTCTGTTATAAATACTGCTCAGATTGTCTGTCATAAATTCATGAAAGGCCTGGTTGCGTTCTGCAAAGCTGGAGACAACATGGGCCTGAGCTCCCTTCCCCTGCCCGCCCCAGTGTATTTAGTAGAGTCATACATTTTGGAGATTCACCTCCTCTCAGTACCTCAGCAAAACCTCACTTACCTGTTTCTTTGGGCTCACCCTCGGGACACCGTTTCCTGGCTTGCATGCACACTGAATGCACGGTTGTCACCCAGGGTCCGAAACCCCATTGTGAAAGCCACAGCCTGCCAACTACCACTCAACAGACACCACATGAACTCTTCAGCAGCATCTTGAGCACCAGGAGCAAGGACAGCTCAAGCAGTTGATCAACAGATGCAGCGAATGACTGTGGTCCAGCTGCTGCTTTTGCCTAAGATCAGAGTTTAAGGAAGCTCTGTGGGATCCTCCTGCTGCCCTCAGGAAGGAACTATCATGCCAGGTTATCTAAGCAACAGCAGAGGCACAGCAAAAGTCTTCTGAGATGCAAGTCTTAAAGATCTAATTGAGGAGATTTTTAGGTTTTGTGAATTTTGGAACAGTGGAGAAATTCAAAGACTAAACAGAAATGTGAAAATAATCCCCCAAATAAGTAAATGTGACTGCAGCTTGGTGTCCTGGGTTCAGCTACAGCAGTCATTTTTCTCCTTCTTAGTAGCTAGGTACAGTTCTGTGGTTTTGACCCACAGTTCTGAATGCTGCATGGGAAGACTGTGATGGTCAAAAACTCTGTCCCAAACAAATAATGTGTTTTGACCAACTACAGCACCCGCTTGAAGGTTGCTACTGCAATAACGTCATGTCCTCTTTTCGAATTCAAAGCTCTAGCAACAGAGAACAAATAGTGTGCTGCCTGAACCAGAGTCAGAGCTAATTCTACACAACTGTACAGGAATCAAAAAGCCATTTACCTGGGCTCTGCTTTTTTCTATCACCATTAAACTGCAAGTCAAACCTTCACTAACTGTCCTTTCTTAGCCATGGAAAACAATAAAGCTATTGATTTTCAGCACTTTTTATGTGTGCTGACTTCTTGCTCCCATTAAAAAGCCTCCAGAAAAGCAATAGATTTCCCACTGAGTTTGTATCCATTGTGAGTTTGCATGGAAACATTAATGAAGAGTAATAAAAGACCAATAAATTAGGTGTGACAGGACTTGCAAAATGTCAGCTCAGGTGGCTTCGGTTCCTTCTGTCTTCTCCCAGAAGATGGAGCCAAATGACCAACTGTCTGTGGGCCAGACAAGATGTGTACAGGCACTGCTGAACAAAACCCTTTTCCAATGAAGGTAAAGTTAATGTCACTCAACTGCTGCCATGAGGAAGGTTGGCTGGGAAGGCAGTCAGGTTTCGTGCAGATTTTTTTTGCATGTTATTTGCGTCACAGCTGTTTCATAGCTGTCAGATTCACTGATCCCAGCCTGGGCCCTTATGTCTGGCTCAACCCTAATGGATTCTGGCTTTTTATGCTATCAAGTTATTCTCATTGTAATGACATTGGGCCAAGTTCTCTCTCATGTAAGAACAACTCCTCTCATCTCCAGCTATGATACCAAGTTGTTCAGGAGAGGTGAGGGCTGCCTGACCAACTGCCTGAGCAGAGGAAGAACATCTAGGACTTGGTGACTAGCCAATATAATGGCAGATAAAATTCAATGTAGACTGCAAAGTGACTCGTGGGGAAGAAAACACTCCTAATTTGACATACAAACATTGATTTTTCAGGAGACTCCATTTTTCATTCAATTGGTACAGCATGAAGAAAAGCTCTAGCTACATGGAAGGACAGGGCACAGTGGGTAAACTTTATGCCTAGAAATTCAGCAGAGCTATGACAATTAGGCCAGCTGGAGGCCACTAAAAAGGCTGGTATGAAAGTCAGCGCTTGGAGTCAACTGTAGACACCTCTGTTGTCCTTACAAACTACCTACAGTATATATGCATTCCTCTACCAAGAAGAAAATAAGGTCTACCTTCTGACAATTATGATAGAGGTAAGACTTATAACTTACTAAATTACAGGTAAGGCCACTTAATACTTGAATGCACATTTCAATAGAAGTGTAGCAAATCTCACTTTTGATTCTTCCCACATAGACCCCCACCTCTTATTCCAAAATGGACGTTTTGCTCCCATTATTTTCAGCAACTGAAAGCCTGCAAAACTGTGGATTTCAGTTGTCATAGACTGTTTTCAAAATATTTTTCTCCCCTGCTTTTTAAATGCAAGTGGAAAATTTAAAAACTTATTTATTTTTTTCCTTCAAGGAATCAGATGACCATTTAAAATCAGTTTTTGTGACAGAACAAGCTTGCTTACATGAGACAGCAAAATTTATTTCAAATTACTTAGAATCATAATTCATGGTTTATGGGATTGAAATCTTCCTTGCTTCCCTCAAAATAAACATAGGGTTTTATTTCAGTATCATATTCCATTTATCTATCTCCAGAGATTTCAGAGCTTACACTTAGAACCATACTGTACTTCAGATGAGGTGGGCATTTCTGTTCTAAAAAAAAAATCATTATTTTATCTTTGTGACAAAATGTTCAGAGTTTGTCACAAATTATACAGATGTTTCTTATTACAGGAGATTTAGAATTGAGCCTGAGGTATATACAGGAGATATTCTCACACGCTGTATTTGCTAAGAAAGGGATACAAAGGGATTAAAATTTGACAGTTAACATATGTAGTGATAGGATATTGTAATTATCACATGTAAGTTTTGGATTCATAAAGAGGGGAAAACTAACAAGTGAACACAGTGAGTGAAAGCCCAGCTGCATCAATTCTGATTTTCATTTGACTTGGATCCTTAGACAGCATCCAAAGAACAGGACAATCTAAACAAGTCATTTGTGTTGGTTAGCCTTGATTCAACTGCATATCCATGGTCCTACTTTGGATTTATGCTATACAGAAAGTAGGAAGACCATTAAATAAAGAAAAGCTCTGCTTTCTTTAAAAATGAGTGAAGAGTCAGCTGCAGTTTGGAAAAAAATGCAAAACATTTGGGAACAAATACAAAAAAATCAATTTAGCTGAGCCTTGGATAGGCATATGGATGTTTATGAACCCAGACCAAATACGGAGATGACCCCTTTTTGTCCAAGGAGTCATTTAAAACAAAAAATAGCAAATAACAAAAACCATGTGGGAAGGGACACTTAGGGCAAAGGAAACTGAGCAGAGGAAAAGAATGCCTATCAACCCCTTTCAGCTGCTGTACATCAGAAGGGATGTGGAAGTACATAATCCTGTAGGAAGCAATTGCAACTGAACTCATGGAGTACATAAAGAAACAGATCCATTATGAAGGGGTTTGCAGATGTGCTGTGTGACTAAGTTTAGCCTTCACATTGCATTCTTCTCAGGCAGGTGGGATTTTTAGGAAGCCTAAATAACAGGTATAATGTAAACACAGCTGTGGAAATTCCAGGCATGACAGAATACAAGCAAGGAAATAACAAAGGAATTCAAAACATAGAGTCTGGTTTGCTCTAGACCATTACCATGCTGATGGATGGAAAGAGAGATAAATTAATTTGCTCAGTCCTTCAGAGTCTCAAATCCCATAGTTGGGAATGTGCTTTCAAAAATGCAGTCCTCACCCCTTTCAGAATCTAAAAGATGGAGGATGCCTTTCAAACAAGATTATCACCTGTACAACATCTTTTTGCCAAAACAAGAGCTAAGCTCTTAAAACCTCTTGGCCCATTCTTTGAAACAATACAGACCAAAGACTTAAACTTGTATTAGAAGAAGAGTGTATGTTTTAAGGAATACCCAAACTCCCACAACTTAGCTTTAAAATCACCGATCACACAACTTGAACATCATCACTCCAATAGTTAGTTAACCACAGGGTTAAACTTTTGTATCTGATTTCCACTCCAGATTTCAATTTCTAGCTACTGGATTTTGTTATTTCCTAGGGTCAAGCCCAACATTGTCAATTATCAATGTTTTTGTATCCCTTAGAGGTAATTATAGCCTACGAGGAAGCTGCTCATTTATCTTTGCTTTGATGAGACAAATACAGACAGTTCCTGGAGTCTCCCTGTATAGTGTGTATTTTTCCAGCTCATGAAACCATGTGTGTTTTCTTCAAACATTCTCCAACCTCACAACACTTCTGGAATTATGAAGTCTAGAATAGGACTCTGTATTATAGAGGTGTTCCAGACAAGTCCGCATGTGTGGCTGGTGGTGTCTTACATATATAGAGGTACTGTCACAAAGACAAAGAAGCTATTCACAAAAACTATCAAATATACTTTTATCCAGAAGAGCTATTTAGCTCCATTGGCAGAATATGGCATGGACATCTACAAGAGAACTGGGTGAACAGCCTGATTTTACGTACAGCTAATTTAAAGTAAAATCATTGTGTCTGGCAGGACTCCAGTTCAGCTCTTTCAAATTACCAGAAGGAGATTTTGAAGGAGAAATGCTTGATATTCAGGAAAAAAAAAATCCAACGGCTTCAGGTCAGTAGCAAGAGAACAGTTCCCCTCCACAGTCTCCCCTTTACAATTTCAGGTGCCATGCAACTTTCTCCTCAAGAAAAGAAGGAGGTAATAAAAGCACATTAAACCTCTTCCTGGTAAATAACACTCCCTTTGAATGGAAGCAATGCCTTATAAATTTCTGAAAGAAGCCTAGTGGTGTATGGGGAAAGTAAGGCCTAAAGAGAACTTCACAAAGATGGTATTCAGCATACGCATGCTTTGACATGAGATCCACATCTGGATCAGCCACAATATGTCAGAAGTTACTGAAGGATCAGGAATGGCAGGATCCATCATGCCATTGGAAAGATCATGTTAAACACATGACCTGCTATTCCCTACTTCAGTTTTGCAGATGAGACCATCTAGATATAGACTAAGAAGGAATTTCAGCTTAAGTTCTTATCTAAAGCTCTTGATACACTTCTTAATGGCAAGATAAACATGCCTTGCACAAAGTGATTATTTTCTGTCAGATCTGGGAATTAGTGATAAATTCTGATGCACACCGTAAATAACTGTTTCCATTTAATGATGCTGAACATGTCAGGCTATGTCACTCATCCTTTGGAAATGAAGAGGAGATGTGATTTGAAATGGCAAGCTGCGGGTGTCTAATCAATAATCCCATTATGTGTCAAGCAAACCAAATTTGATTATCACATAGCAGCTACAATCCTCCTCAGTGAAGTTGCAACTCAGTTGCCATTCAAACTCCCAGTCTCAAATCCAGCAGCTGAAACTGGTGGGAGACGGTTTAGCTTCCAGCTGTGGAGATGTCTAGAGGTTTTCTGAGACAGCAGTCCCGTAACTGCTGCAAACCACAGGAGATTCTACATTTTGGTGGAAAAAAGGCAAAAATGCGAGTGTTTTTGTCTCCTAAAAACCCCTAGCTTCCCACCATTCCTTGAGACATCACTTCTTTACCAGGCCCCTCACTGGCTTCTTGAATCTCTAAGCCCTTTAAAATATAAGTAGCTCCAGAGCTTGAGTAGATTCTTCACTTGTCCTGTAAAACCATTAGGATTATTCAACCCTTGTAGCTTGGCTCTTCTTAGCTCTGTATAGCATAGTCCATCTCATAGACTGCTCCTTTTCATTGATCTACCTATGAAGGCTCATATTCTGCCTTGCTCTTCAACCTTGTAACGTAACTAAGGAATCTGGACAGGAGTAAGCTGTAAGTCAAAGGATATTGTGAGATTCAATGGTATATTTCTACTAAGGATCTGCACGACTTCATGGCATCAGTCAGGACACTCAGGTATTTCCTCAGTATGCTCTCCACATTCCCAAGAATATCAGTTCAAAGATGTGTTCTGCTTACTCAATATCTACATATACAATAATGACACTGGATGCATTTGGTAGGTGTACATTTAGCAGTTGTGTCATCACCGCTGTGAAGGTGGTGATAAAATATACACATACAGCGACATGGATCTGCTAGAGTTAATCTCGACAAGGGCCACAAAGATGATCCAAGGGCTGGAGCACTTCTACGAAGACAGGCTGAGAGAGTTCAGGTTGTTCAGCCTGGAGAAGGCTCCAGGGAGGCCTTAAAGCAACCTTCCACTACCTGTAAGGGGCCTGCAACAAATCTGGAGAGGGACTTTTTACCAGGGCAAGTAGTAACGTGGCATGGGGTAATTTGAGCTTTAAACTGGAAGAAGGTAGATTTAGATATTGGGAAGAAGTTCTTCACTGTGAGGGTGGTGAGGCACTGGAACAGGTTGCCCAGAGCAGTTATGGCTGCACCATCCCTGACAGTGTTCAAGGCCATGTTGGATGGGGCATAGAGCAACCTGCTCTAGTGGAAGGTCTTTCTGCCCATGACAGGGGTGGCACCGTCAGCGTAGTGGCAGACATGGTGATCTGCTGCCCTATGGCCGTTGGCCTCAACAAGGTCTACATGGTGACAAAGAATATGTCCAACCCCAGGCAGTACCACTGCTGTGACACACCAAGTTTGTGTGAGACATGATCAAGTAAGTCTGTGGCCTTGTACTGTATAAGAGATGTGCTATTGTTTAAAGTTTCCAAAGATCTTTAAGGTCCCTTCTAATCCCAACCGTTCTGTGATGAGTCGATGATGATTGTAATTCCATCTGAGTCAGTACAAAACCAGATTTTGCTACAAGCTACCATTTGTGGTGAATCTATATCAAACATAATGATACAAATAGTACTAAACTGTATGTCTATACCTAGCTCCAGGCCAGTTTCAATAGACACATGGTCTTTTTGGAAGTGACACCAGAATTATTTTTCTCCTTTTCTGTAGTGGCAACACAGTGAGAGGTTTGTGAAAATGAAGGGATAAAATGGACTCATTAAGATTTCAGAGACTCCAGCACTGTTTACAACCCTGAGATGAAGTTTTCTTAAGCCTTATGTAAGGCATTAAAAAAGTTCTAACATTTGTTTACTAAGTTAATCTAAATAAACTGAAAGTTTTAACCCAAGCTAAGGAATTGTTTATTGAATCAGACCTAAGATTTTAAAGAGGTGGTGACTAACAATACTTTGGAGTACAATAAATCAATGCCTTTTCAGTCACAGGTAATGAAAAAAACACTCCATGATATATTTTTGTAAACACCATCTTACAGGAAATTCTGTAAAGCATTTGCCTTGGATCATTATATTGTGGAGCTGAAAGCCAGATTTCACCTGTTAACCACACACAGGGCAAGGTTTGTAGGGAGCTCCAGTCCTGGTTAGGTACCACAGACAACTGCTAAAGCATCCAACAGTCAGCAGCTTCTCTGTCCTCTTTGCAAAAAACCACACTGCTGCCTCCATTATTGCTACATATAGTTGAAATGGGAACCTCTGGCATGTTGTAGAGGCATGCAGCCAGACAACAGTAAGGACACAGCCATGCTCCCCTTCTTCAGAGCCCTCATACACAAATCCTAGAGTTGCAGGTCTCTCGTCTTCACTTGCTGAGCTCTCCTATGGTCTCAGAATAGCCAGCAGACAGATAAGTGGTAGGGCCTTTGATAAAATTTCACTGTGACTTGCAGTGTATTTTCTTTCTGCTGTCATTTGTTTTTTAAAATTCTCCTATCTATCTCCCAGCAAAGATCTCAGGAGCTTTTTTCCTTCACCCAAATAGTCATCTTTTCTTATTTGTTTCTGAAATAAGACCTGAGATTATTCCAGCTCCTGAAGAAAACAGATGCCCTCAGGAAAGCAGGCAGTTCACTGCTTTTCTGACTGTGGGATGTGAGGCTGCTTTTATAATGAGAAGTACAGAGAAGGGGCAGGATGTGTTTGTTACTTAATTCCACAGCTTTCCTCATAACCCCAGTTGAATTCTGAGCATGACTCCTTTATCCCTTGTCTTCTTTCTGTTCCCTAACAACCTGGTTATAACAATCAGAGTTAAAACCTAGCAGACCTGAGCAGGATTACAATGTTGTGATTCCAGTTTGGTGGCACTGGCCAGAACACAGTTTGGTTTGAGATAGGTAAGAGCTTAAGGAGCTAAACCTGTGTTGTGTACAATCCAAAGATCATCAACCCTGCAATGCTTTTCACAAAAAACACAGGCTCTGATTTTAAAAAGCCTAAGTACATTGCATGTCCCAAACAGCAGCATTCAGGACATCGTACTCACTTCCTCTGCTAGGTATAGAAAAGAGGGCAAGACCAGACTGCTGTGAAGCAGGGAAGTTTTCCTATTGACATCATTAGGAATCCAGCCTTTAAGCATCTTATTGCTTCTCTATTCTTTCTTGTGTAGCAACTGCAAGTACCAATAGCATTTTAATTTGGATTGGAATACTTAAAACTTTGTCTTTTCAGGGAGTGATAACACCACCTACTTCTCCTGAGCAATGGCCCCCTATGATGGGCATGTTTATTAATTGAAATTTCTCTTAGTGTTCCTGGAAATGTTGTCTGATTAAACTTTTCCTCAGAGTCAGGGTGAGTTTTCTAAGAAAAAGGAACACAAGCTGCATTTTCCTCATGTCGTGTTCATTACTTCATCCAGAATAGCACCTTCCAGCTCGGAGTATCTGAGCAAGCCCATTGAGACTAATAGGATTACTTCAAGCTGGTAAGGCTTATGTACCTTGCTGAACCTTAAAGGAGATGTGAAATGATTGAAAAGTCTCCAGAGAAAGCCCAGTTTGATCAGGTGAAATTTAGGGTGCAGCCAGACTCAAAACACAAAGTCCAGTCTGTATGGTAGGATCGCATGAGGGAGGCATGTCACTCGCAGAGGAAGGCGTACTAGAAAGAGCATGTATGTCAGCATGTAAGGTCACATGCCCTGTAAGGGGATGGTTCTTTTTTTGAACCATGTAAAGTGCCTTCCAGAGAAAAGATAGCTCAGATGATTCTTCCATGCCATGCGACATAAAAAGCCTGTTAAAGCTCTTACACACCAGCTGCCCCAACTCCAATTCTATTCTCCACATGTTGCTTTTTTCCAGTCTTCCCCTGCAAGGCACCTTTCCAGTTAAACTGTCCAAAACCACTGGAGAAACTTTCCAGAACAACTAAAATTGCAGATTTATAACATGCTTACTTCATACCAGCAAATTCAGGAAGAGCTGCTGTTCTTAAATGAAAGGAAGCCTGGAGCAACATAAGCACTAAGGCTCAGGCCCTGCAGTGCTAGTCCCTGAGCTCTGATCTTGCCAACACTCTCCTGGAATGCCTCAGCAGAAGCAGATGTGCCTGTGAAACCTCTGACGAATGTCCTGGGGCTAAAGAAGTTTTGCTGATGATTCATTAACACATTTCTCTTCAGCCAAGCAAAGTGCACAAGAAGTACTGTACTTCAGACTGAGGTTCTGTAGCCCCAGTGATCAGTATAAGATCTGACACCATTTCCAATTCTGGTTCTCCAGAACAAAAGAATCCCACATTGCGAACTTTCTCATTCTAACTTCAGCATTTTTTCTACACTCAGCTCCACCAAGAAGGTGTTGGCAACCTAAATATCCAGCAGGACAATTAGCTAACTGTTGATATGCTTCTTAATTTAAGAATTCCATGCTTTTTAATGTAAATTCTAGTACTTCCAAGTGGGAACTAAAGCATGTTCTCAGACATTTTTATAAAGAGCAATGCTGTTATAAGATTTATACACCATTGTATTCAGTATGCTTAGGAAACAGATAATCCAATTCATTTAGCTTTGTCTTATCAACTTAAATAGGTTCTCAGGTACCAGGTGTTGTCAGTATTTGAATACTGAAACTTCAAACTGTATACATTATTAATGCTCCCAGGAATAGACCTAGCATTTCATAAAACAGAAGGAATAAGATTTGAAGGAGGTGGCACAACTTGTTTTTAACAGTAATGAAAAACTGTATCAAGGAATCTGAAGCATACTTCACTGAGAAAGAGAAGTAGCAAGCTAAACTACATAGAATATGTCACTATCCCAAACCATACTTCAACAAACATCCAAATATTTTGCAGAAAATGCTTGGATGTTGTTTTGTAGTTACAGATAAACAAAATGGTACTCAGAAGCATGAATGAAACCTCCTCACTAAGACATTCAGTTGGGTTACACTGGCTAAATCCCACATCCACAAAGCTTAATTTATGACCGGTGGAATTTCTCTCCAGCGGAAGTGAAAATTTCTCAGGAGTGGGTATCAGGCTTGCCATTGTATCAGTGGAAATAAGCCTCTTGCTAGCACCTTATGAAAGTCTTAAGAGAAACTGGAGTGATTAATTTCTCTTGGAGTCCAAGGAAAGTGCATCTCCTCCATGATAACCTTTCTAACAACAAGCAACCCAGTATTGTAACTCCACCCAGCAATGTCACCAACTGTTGCTTTGCTTTTCTATGCTAAGATCTGTACCTCACCTAAAAGATGCCACTTTCTACCTCCATGTTAAGTATTTCCAACTTTATTCTAGGATATCCAAGAAGTCCTGGTGAATTATTTTGAGAAATAAAAGGCTGTACTCCGTAGTTGGTTTCAGTGCAGTCAGTGTACTGTACATTTGATACTATAATTTACACTTTAACTGGTAAGAAATTTTAAAACCACAAGCCAACCCTCCTGTGAGTGAATCCCATTAACACCTTTCAGCAGTATTACATAGTATTGGAATAATTTGGTGTTTATGGAAGTCGCATGGAAAAATACCCACAACCCAAACAAGCTGTCCAGTGAGCAGTGAAATCAGTGAAGGTGGGCATCCTGCACCTATAGGATGGGTGCTCCATGATAGTAACTCTTGCACCTTCCCCAGACCTCTTTTACTCTTGGACAACCTTGCCTGGCAGAAGCTGTTGTACACTGTGGCTAATCTAGAGCAAAACTCATGCAGATTACACTGTCCAACACAAGCAACCCAGACCCTGAGCTAGCTTTTCCCTAACAATTTCTGAGGGCTATATTTGGTGTCCTACCCTCAGCAAGGCCACTAATCTGCACAGCTCACCTCTTCCAGCCACCAGTTCTCATGAATCATATGGGAGCACAATGACTTTAAATATCTCTCTTTCCAACTGGGTTAGATTTTAAAATTATTGAAGGAATTGCCTAACCATATAATACCTGAGTCTCTCCCCTGGAAAAATTCCCCTGGAAGCTTTAAAAAAAATCAAGACTAAAGAACAACCATCATCTCCTGCAAAACAACCTGTTCGTTCCTTATCATCTATTAATAGATACACAAATGTATAAGCACGCACACATTAACTTCTAGTGGAATTTTTATTCTTCAGTCATACCTTCTCACTGCTGTTACATTAAGAAACCTTACACTTGTTTATGACTTAGAACACAGAAACTTTGAAAGTGAAAAACTATTTGCCCTTCCAGAACAGCAAAATATATTTAAAGTGAGCAACAAGAAAAATAAGTCACGCACCTAGCAAATGATAACTGTCAGTTTTCTCTTATGGAAAAGAAGAATGTTTCTGGACAAAGTCAGTCAAACAAGAAGATTCATTGATTACAGGATTGCTTTTTTTGTTTTTTAATTGGATTTGGGGTTGGTGGAAGAAAGTCCCGAGAGAGTGGGAAGAGGTAAAACTCAAGACAGTAAAACAGAAACAGAAAAAAAAGGTAGGTGCATTACCAGAACAAATAAGACATGGAATAAAGTGGGAGAAAAATTAAAGAGGGACAGCTAGCCTCTGTTAAGAGATCCAGTCTTAGACAACATGTTTCAGGAAATACAACTGCTCTGTCCAAGGTCCCAGCAGTGCATAGGTCTAAGTCATGAAGAAGGAATAAGAATTTTTTTTTGAGTTGCCAGCAACTCAAAATAAGTGTCAATAATAAGACCTACAGGGCAAAACTTTCCAAAGCACCTACCTGTTTTAGGAGCATAAGTTCCATTTGTGGAAATCATTGAGGAGTCTAAATTCTACTGAAAAATCCTATTTGACTTAAGAATGTCTTTAAAAATTACTTTTTAATTACAGGTAGCATTTGAAATATGGGCTGCAGGCTAGCATGGAAACATGACTGGGAATACACTAAGATTTTCCATAGCATCTCACCCATTTCTGTATTTCCATATATCCCTTCAGCCATTTATCTACAACCTTTTTTTATAAATCTTTTCCATCAAACTCCTCACTGGCAGAGGTGGGTCTGAGAATCATATTCCCTTATCCTTGGAGTCAAATAGAATTTATCTGTACAGCAAATGTAGGTTTGATTTAATTTTTGAGGGGGTGTGTTGGTTGAAAGAAGAGGTTTAAGGAAGCTGAAAAGAGTAGTCTGACATTACCATATATGACAGTTGGCTCCTAGTAAAACAATCCATCAGGTCATTTGCAAAGATTGAAGAGAGTGATGAGTTTCCAAAACACAGCATGTGGCTTTAAAGCCAGGAAATCTACTCTCCTGCTGTATACTTAGAATGCTGCAGGCATGCAGGTATCTCAGTTATTTTCCCTGAGCAGCTTGTGAAAGAAACTGTAATCCCTGAAATGGTCTGACACTGTCTGTACCTACATGGTTCCCACTACAGAGGGGACAGGCGTGAATGTACTGTATATTACCTTCCTACACACTAGTTTATTTGTAGCATAATTGGCAGAATACAGCTATTGCATGAATAAAAATGAAGCATATGTAAATCAGTTTCTCCCCCCAAACATAAAGATCTCTTTGCAGTCATTGAGGTATATGCAACACAACAGATTTAGTCAGCTGGGACAATTCACTCGAGTTTACAGGCAACAGGTCCTATCTGGGCATTGAGATGATAACATGGAAGATACTCTGAATGGCATATGCTAGGCCAAGGGCAGAGGCCCATGTCCAATACTAAGTACCCAAGAATAAAGAGGCTGGATGAGCATCCAATGCCTACCCTGCCCACCTGGGAACTAAGAAACAATTAAACCTTCTAGTGCAAGAGAAAGCAAACCCTTGTTTACTCTACCTTTCACCTCTCTCTGATAGTTGATCTAAAAAGTTAAAAAAAAAAAACCAAGCATTTTAACAAAGGTCTATCAATACCTGCCTTAGTTTAAAAATTGTTACCTTGCAATCTGAGGACAAGCTGGCCACATATGTGTATTACAATTAATGGCAGGAGTGGACAGCTAGTTAGACACATCTGTGGGCTTCCTACTCCGTGCCAAAGCAGACAAGTCACAGAAGGGCAGCAGCTACACCCGTAACAATTTTTTTCACTAAACATAAACCATTCTATCCATGGGCTGTGATTCTCATGTAGTTTATAAAAAGGATTTAGCTCATGTTTAAGTCTGCATCTTTAATGTTGTCCCAAAGGCAAAGGGGTTAGTCGCAATCATGAGTTTAATTAACAATGGAGGAAAACTAAAATGTGATGCCAAGATTTTGCATAGTGTTAATAAAACTGCTCTGTGCTAGTGAATTTTCCTTCTCTTGCTAGAGCTGATAAACATATAACAATGCACTATCAAAATGAGCAAATCTCTTTATCTACATACATCTGCAGAGACAGATAGTGAGAAGGTTTAGACCCAGCTGGCAGAAACGTTACGTCTTTCAGATCTGTATCTCTATTATATCAAATACAAACAGCATTAGCTCCTATCTGTGCCAGTCCTTTGGAAATGCAATATTTGGATGCAGGAAGATTGGATAAATCTAAGCCTAGCAGTGGCTGGAGAAATTACAAAGAAATAGGACAAAAGTAGGAGCCCAAACAACTTTTAAAAGCTTGCTTTCACTATGTGTCATTGGCTATCATGTTTATCTCTTCTTTTACATGTGCCAGATCTCAAGATCACTAGAAGCTGCTTTCTGAGCTCATCAATAAAAAGAACCCTTCTTCTATGCACACAGGACCAAGACATCACACCCATCCTCAAAGAGATGCAAGAGAATCTGTTCACTTATTATGTAGGATCAGTTTAATAACAAAGACTTGCGTGATGCTTCTTTCTGCACAGCTGCTGGAACCAGCACCTTCCTACAGCAAACGTCCCGAGACAGGAAAATCATTTGGGAAGAACTAAGTAGTTCTTTTTGCCTTTGTATTTGAAAATATGGTATGTAACCTTGAACAATCTGTTTGGGCTCAAAACACCTTAAATATGTAACAATACAAGCTGAATCTTTCTTCTTTTGACTTGCTTATCGTGGCTTCTCACTCAATATAACAGCAAAATAAAAGCAGCAGTCCTAGGGACAAGTCCTCCAGAGACTGCTGCTCCCTCAGGGAGACCACTTTGCCCACACAAGCAAAGCACATGTGTTACCTAAAGAAACTGACACTAATTCTTCATGCATTTGCTGGTTTTAGGACAGAGACTTGCTGTAAACCCAAGCATCTTCTTGGCAGTTTACTAACACCTATGAAACTCCCTGCTGAAGTAGGCTATAAGGATCATGAGATTCAACATGCTCAAGCAAAACTAACAGTTTGCTTCAGAGCACTCTCAAACTAAGAATTAAGAGCTAATAAAATAGGCTATCCCCAAATCCAAATTTTTTAAAATTAGCTAAGTAGGAGAGAAATAGACAAGTGTACTCACACAGAACTTCCATCTGAATGGTCACAGAGTGTGATGGAGAAGAGTACAGACATATTGACAACGACCTGTTTTGCATTCAGACTCAAACTAGAAATGCTTAATTTTCTGATATGTTAGATAGAGCTATAAACAAAAGATAAATACTATTTAATAAGAAAATAGCTTTTTCAATATGAGGTTTCTTCTAGTCTCAAATTCTGTCTTCTATGTAAAGAAAAGCCACAGTCTATACAATTGCACAACCATGCTTGCACACATGTTGCCACCTAGCACAGAACATGGGAAGCTTGGAAATCCCGATTTCAGGGATGATTTGTGCCTCCTTTAGTACAAGCCAATCAATCTCAAATCTCCACACTGCCAGGACCACAGATCCGAGAAGTTTGATTGCTCATCAAACTAGTGGGAGCCCTAGCAAACCTCAGAAGCCACCCGCAGGTTCTACCTGGTGTTTCAAGTACTATGGAATCTTCTGTGATCGACTTCCACAGAGTTACTGAGCCTGGAGGTGTCAACCAGATTGTCAAGAAATGGGTCTGGAGAGTGACAGTTTTCGGAACATTTCAGTGTTTCTAAAACTGAATGCTGTGAGGCTTTGGGAAGGGATTCTCCTAACAAGCTCTAGATCTCAGCTCAAAGAGCGTGTTGTGGTGACCAAGCAGTTTACTTCCAGTTGTCTTCTAGTGGCTGTGAAGAGCAGCCTTCTCAGTACAAAAGGCCCAGGAAGACTGACATGGCCTGGACTCAGTTCAAAGACTACAAGAGTACAGAGACTCAGCTTTCTCCTACATACAGTCTTTCCAGATTGCATAAAGGCATGTTCCTCAAATAGCATATGGGAAGTTGCTCATCTGCTGTTAAAGGGATTGTGTAAATAAGCTGCAAGCATCATTTCTCAGAGAAGCTGAGTACTAGAGCAGTGGGAAACTGTATTTGGAGAGCAACCAAGTGTTGGTCCAAATTCCTCTTCTTGAATGACTGAGACCATGAATACTTTCTCATATTTTTTCAATATTAAGTTAAAAAAAAAGGGAACCCAGATGCCTTAATAAATTGTTCTGTGTTCCTTCAAGTAAACAGAGTAAGAGACAATGAAGCATCACTGCACTTTGCCAGGCAATTGTAAAACAAATGAACAAAATTACTCTCTGGAAGGCCTTATCAACCTGTAAAGTTGCTTAAAGATCTTCAAGGCATCTTTATCAAAACAATGTTATCAACAGAAACTCTTTCTGACCCCAAACTTTGCACAGAGAATTCCAAGTTCTCAGACAAAAGCCATGTCTGCCAAAAAACAAGCAACAGGTATCATCTATATAATGCTCTGGGACTGGTGTCTCTTTTCATTGCTTGCAAAATAGGATGGTCACTTTTTCCTAGGGTAGGCATTTGACAAACTAATTGTCATCAATGTCCTCATCTGCATTCTTCAATATGACCAGATGCTACCTCTCATGCATTCCTGAAATATTGCACCCAGGAAGAACTTTCCAGTATGCAATCCCAGTTGGGATTAATTCAAACTGACTCTCAGTCCAAGTTGTTTTATGAGTTTTCATGCCTTTCTGTACAATACTCCATTGGGAATCCAGAACAGTATTTCCCAGGTAAACAACCAGCTTTACTCAAACTGGTGTTGGTCACTGGAACCCTGTGCATGCTGGCTGATAGAAGTTTAAGTTAGATACAAGGAAGAAGTTCTTCACAGTGAGGGGGGTGAGGCACTGGAATAGGTTGCCCAGGGAAGTTGTGAATGCTCCAACCCTGGAGGCGTTCAAGGCCAGGCTGGACAGAGCCTTGGGCAACATAGTTTAGTGTGTGGTGTCCCTGCTCATGGCAGGGGGGTTGGAACTAGATGATCTTAAGGTCCTTTCCAACCCTAACTATTCTATGATTCTATGATTCTATGATTTTAGGATAGGGAAGTTTTGCTTAACATTGACTTCTTCAGCAGGTCACTGCTAGCTCAGCTTGATAGCCAAGGTTAAGGAAACAGCAAGACCACTTTGAAGTGGTCCAAAAGAAGTGTTGTGTACTGAAAAAATATGTATCAATCTACTGATCTGTAAATATACAGGAGCTTTTCTTAAAAAGAGAAAAAAAAAAATCCTTTGTACTTACATGCTTCTAGTTGATCCCTACCCCTAGGGGATTAAACACATTTCCCTCAGTTACAGCCACATGGGTTCACAATGAAAAGGAATTTAACAACAAGTTCACAATTAAGTGTTCCAAGCCAACAGTACAAGCAATCATAAAAGGAAGTGGTGGAAAACTGGAATTATACCCAACAAGCCAGTTATTAATAGGAGTAAACAGCTGTTTACTTGAAAAAGTGATTAAAGAGGTCAACAAGGATTCTTGTCCATCTTCCCTTACTTCCCATCTTACCTAAAATATGCAGCCTTTCCTTCATATTTATACTTGTAAAAGCCTTTCCTCATATTATTTGAAAGTTAAAGAACCTTATGTGCCTAATATAATTCAAAATTAGGATTTCTAAAATATAGGTGCATATATATGTGCATATTTTCCCACTTAAATGGCAGCCTTTGAATTAGCAACTTTCTCCTCTAGTATAGTGAAATGCTCACAGGACACATTCATCTCTACTGAATCTATGTTTAACTTACGAACACAAGAATTTTCGGAGTAAGACTTAAGTATAAATGGTCTGAGGGGCTTCAAACATCCCTTACTTCATTTCTAAGCAAGAGGAGGTGTCTGCCTTATTAGGACGCTGAGACCTGTTTTGGGAAGCATCAGAAGACCCCTCTCCTAACATTCTGAAATATCCCTATTGTACTGGTTTTTAGGTTTCATTCAGTTACTTCAAAAGCCAAAACTTACTTAAACTCTGCTGTATTTGAAGATATCAACATTTTATACCACTGACCTTTCATTTCCTCCTCTTCTTACTGAGTATTAAATGCTTCTCAATCAGATTTAAATTTACTTCCAACGTCATCTAGACTAACAAAATTAGCTACCACTGCCTTAACTTGATATTCAAGCACGGAGCTATTTTAATAAATGTCAACGAGCAAATTAAATATTTGAATTTTTATGTTGGTCTCCAGAAGCAGAAGAGATTTAATGCTCATCTAAGTAAAAGCATGATTAACATTCAGGTCAGATCCAACCAACAAAAGCTGCTGAGTCTTCAGCACTAACACATTTCTAGTGACTTTTGGAAGCGCTAGTCATAAGATCTGTTTGCAAATAAACATATGTGGCAAAACTGAGAAGCCAATTGTATATAATTTAAATACTTGCAGATTACTACAACATGGTTATCACTGAATTGGTGACTTGGTTGCTGTTGCTATGGGAGCTGGATATATTTATGTAATGCAGGAGGCATTTGCCCTACCATGCAGGTCAAAGCATGCAGGAGCTTGCTTTGTAGTAGCCAAGTTCTACACTTCATTTGGCTGTGACCAAATTCTGTTCAGGACATTGAAGAAAATGAGGCTTGACCTTAGCTTGCCTTTGCTCCCCATTACGGGAACTGCAGTGGTTTATAGTAGGTTGGATACTTCTCCAGTATATGCCAGGTGACAACATGTTCTATCCACCAGCTGTCTTTGGCTCATGGTATTCCTGGATTACCTGGACCCTTTGACATCTGTCATTGCAGATCTAGGCTAGCTATGTGGAGAAGCAGGACCTGTCCTTGGGTTTCAGGTAGCCTACAGCTTGGTCAGAAGAGGAGCAGCTTGCTGCCACAGCAGAATGCAGGTCCCAGGATCAGCTGCACTGGCCCACATTATCTGGTCTTCTTATCATGTACAACAGTATGACACAGACCTGGGGCAGAAGGGACTAATATTGCAGCGTTCCAGCCAACATAGCAAGAAGAGGGGGTGCAGCAGGACACTGGCGGAGACAGGAATGCAGTCTTGACTTCCTCAGTCCTGCCCAGAAGGCCAATATTTCTCTAGGCAGGGCTCTGGAAACAAAGTTTGGAAAGACATGAATGGACAAGCAGGGGACAGCAGGACATGGAAGAAAAGTATATTTGGGGTGGAGTTTAACACACCATGTTGTGTATACAGACCTCACTAAATGAACAGCCTTTCTACTACATTCTCTCTTATTATTCATCCCACATTAATCAGCAAGCTCCACAAAGTCAAGACAAAGAGATATACATTTGATCAGAACCTTGATTATCATTGATAGAAGAGTACAAACAAACACACAACTCTGAGACAAGATAAAACAAGGATGTGATTGATATTGTAAACAAACATATAAGAGATGGGGCACTGCAGATGCAGAATTCCATTTGTGAAAAAGTTAACAAGTAAAACAAAAGCACTCTCACCTAGAAACCTCCATGACCAAGGCACATAAAGACAGTATTTGCATGTTAATAAATTGCAGTGTGAAAGCAAAAACCTAATGATAAAAGCTGAGCACAAGACGAGTACTGCCATCCAGAGTACCTCTGTGCAAGTTAAACGACTTCACACACCACTACCCCTCACCCTGTGCACCTGTATTAATGACCTGGGTCCTTACTTTTGATTACTGCTGCTCCCAAGTAGTCACTGGGGTGACATTGTGAGAAGTGACTGTGACGGTGAGAAGCCACTCAACAGTGCTGCAGCCACAGACAAGCCCTTAGGAAGTCTAGTACTGAGACAACAAAGAACAAAATAAATCCAAACCCTGGCCAACACCTTTACATGAAAGATGAAAGAAAGATCCTCCCAGCAATAGTGCTGTTCTGAATTCAACCCTGTTTATTAACATGATTACCCTGAATCTCAGTCACTGTAATTTACCGTTCAAACAGAGCAGACATGTATACAGAGGAGAAGGGAATGCAAACCTTTGGTTTCAATCCTCAGATAATCCTATCAGTGTGTCACTGAATTCAGTGCACCAGAAAATTCTAAATTTCCCGTTAGAGCTAATATTGTGGTATCTGGGGTCAACCTGTGATCTCTGTTAAGAGCCTGTAAATTCAAATACTTCAGTGAAGTCAGCTCAGATTTATGATGGCACATCAGGCTGTGTGAATCTCTGAACTTAATGCCAATGGAGATGATTTTGTGCATTAAAAAAAGAAGAAGAAGAAAAAAGAACGATGAGAGAAGCTATGTTATGATCATTTCAACACCAATTAATTTGAAAAGAAGCCCTGAAAGGAATTTTTCAGAGAAAAAAAACAAACTATGAAAACAGCATTATAGGAGTTGAGAAATGAAAAAGAAAATAAATAGTCGAACGATGCTCAATTAAGAGCTATTCTGATACAAGCTTTGTTATGAGCTGTCACTGACAGAAACTATGGTATCTAACTGGTAGGGAAGGCCTTCTGAAAAAGCGGGGAGTGGCAGAGCCAGAAACCAGAGGCAAACAGTTTTATTATTAACTTTAATTCACTGTGCAGAGATTTAACTGAGGTGCAAAGTATAAGCAACAGTAACTCTTAGCCTCCCAGAGGAGAATATCCCATGCTTCAACCTCTGAAATAAGAGGAACAAACTAAAGACAACAAAACTACAAAACAGGATGGACAAAACATAGGCAATATCTTATGTCGTATGTCTGAACCGCCTCAAATCTATCCCATCTGAGCAGTGCCACCAACAGACCCTAACATACTACTTTTCCTTCAGAAATGGAACACATGAAAACCACACAGAACTATCATGTGGGAAACATTAGGCTGGTTTCAGTGTGGTCTTCATGTGTCTTACTAACTCCTGATGTTACATGATACAGATACCAGAGATAATACATCCATTCATTATTTCCCATGCCAGAAACTTGGAGCTGCCAGGCTGAGATGCCAGGACCCATGTGTTTAGGGTCCAGAAAAGGGAACTACTAAATTCCCACAGACTGCAGGGTATCTTAATTCCTGCAGCAGTTCCCTGCCCAACTACTGTGGATCTTCTACTTATAGCAATAACCAAGGCAGTATGCCTTATTTAGATGTTGTCTACCCATTCAGAGAGTACCAAAATAACAATCCCCTCTGTATCAATTTGTCTTTAATTGACTGTGTTTAACTTGATCCCAGCACAAAACTACAAGGGAGTAGAAGGCCATGTGAAAGATATAGTTATGGGGAGTCTAAATTCAGCATCCTCCTGGACACTAATAATTTCAAAAGACAACATCTCAAAGTTTTCTGATTTTGACTAATCAAAACATATTGCAAAACTCATTCCCATCTATTTAATTTATTTGGCACTGCATTTAAGACTCCTTGAAACTCCTGTGTCTTTTCAAATGAACTCAGCTATAGGCCAAACACATCAGCTGCTGGGAAATCTCGAAATGTCCTGTCTATTTTTGCTTCTTTTAGTATACTTACTAATTTAAAACGCCACCATTTGAATAGCATGTTACTCAAATTTTAGCAAGAACAACCCCCTCAGAGGCAAGTATTTGGTAAGATTCTGTCATACCCAATTCAGTTTGATTGAACAGCAATAACTATCACTTCCAGGACCAAGGATATGACAAGCAGGTATTTGAAAAGGAACTGCTTTTATGTTACCAAACAGCTATGGGTCCCAACTGCTTCTATGTTACCAAAGAACTATGATATACCTACAGTTGGTTTATTGTTTAGATTCATAATAGTAAATTTGCACTGAATATTTTCGTGCCAGAGGAAAGCATCCCTGGGCAGCATGTTTAATACAATCGAGTTTGTTGATTTGTGATTTGTTATTCTCCTTCATTGAGTTCTAAACTTCTCTACCTGATGATGCATTACACGCCGTGGGCAATGCCCACCAAGTACCTAAAGCTGTGATTTGAGTACTTGATAAACATTAGTTTGATACATCCACTTCAGCTTAATAACAGAATGAATATAGTTAAAATGATAGCTGTCCATTTTGACTGAGAACAAAAAATTTGGACCTCCTTTTTCATGAGTCTTCTTAGCACTTTATAGGTTCCAGGTGCAGCCAGAGATAGACCCATGAGATAGGTTGTAACACAGTATAAGATAAACCTCACAATGCAGGGCAACTGCACTGGCCTGAGGGCCTGCTGCATAAATGAGCCTACCAGCCTTGCTAACGGAGAGTGTGCAGTCACTTCCAAAGAAGCAGCTGGCAGAAAGAGTGCATACTAGAGCAGGACCCAGCTCTGCAAACTGCACAAGTCATCCAGAACAAAAGCACAGTAATTGTATTTCCCCACTGGCATCCTACCCCACGACTACTAGACCATAATCCTGAGGTGGATTAGACATTGAGAATGGTAACCTTTCATAGCCCACCAGAAAGTGCTTCAGACAGAAAGATAGCTTAAAAGACAACTTCTTCCACTGAATTTAAGTATCATCACCGATCTGTTAAATCTGTTTATAAGCTGTTGACTGACATAGCTGGCTTCAAAACATCAACACTCATTAAAGCATTAGAAGACAACAAACACACTTTATAGTAGGACACCATAATAGACATAGAGCTGTTGTCAGTCTCGCCTGAATTTGTTCACCAGGAGACATAGGAATAACAACACAAGCAGGACAGAAAGGAAGAATCTTTTTCACTGGAAAATTTCAAGAAACCAAAGTACTTTACTAAACAAAAATACTTTGGTTTAATGATTTCACTTAGACATAGCTATTGCTTCTTAACCAGATATACTAATGAACATGTCCGTGCTAAATAAAAACAAAGGACAATTACAGCATCCATAGGGTTTCATCATGTCTTGGGAGCTTTGAATATTTATTGCCAATGGAATGTGAAATAGTAGAGGTGAAAAACCAAAACCTTTAAATTCACTGTTTTAAAATTGTACATAATATGTGCCGTAAGGTTGCGCTAGTCAAGCTACTACCTACAAATCTTTCCAAAAACCACTAGCTGCCACTCCATATACCTATTACAGATGATAGTACTGTTTAATTTGTTCTCAGTTTGCACTACCTTATCTTTTCTTAAGAAGCTGCGGCTGAGCAAAAGAAAAAAGGTTTTTTGCTTGTTCTGGTTACCATCTTGTTCTGCTCTAAGACCATCCAGCAGGCAGGAATCATTTCTTTGACCAGAGAACCCTGCCTTTAAAACATCCGTTAGGATTCTCTTGTTAAGTGCCACACTGTCATCCCATGCTGTGAAGTCCCACATGTGACCCTGTACCTAAACTGATCAATTTACATAAAAAAATCCCAAGCCAAACAAAAAAATACCCTACCAACCAACCAAATAAACCCCACAACAACATCAACAAAAAACCCAAACAAAACAGCAAAATCCCATGAAGGCAAACCAAAAAAGTTCCTAGTTTTCTGCTGGCTCAGCAAACTGAAGAGGCTGAGTGCATGGGAGATGCCAGGAAAACATGGCCAGGGAATAGTGGCAGCAAGAACAGGATGACTATGTTTAGACTGATGTGGGCTACTATGGATTTCCAGCCTGAGTATACTCAGCTGGATGAACCTGATTGGGGAAAACAGAGAGAGAGAGTTACCAGATCTGAGTAAAAGGAGCAGCTGATAGCCAGCACTTGCATAGCTAAATTCAGGGATGACTGAAAGACATGGAACCCCCTATGAGTTTGACATGGAAGACATGGAACTCTCCAGGATGCTCCAGAAAACTCCTGGATTGGAATAAATTACCTGCCCTGGAAAAGCTCTGTGAGCAAATCAGAGATTTACTTTCTGAAGATTAATTTACTTCATCCAACAGTCCTGACAATTATAGGGCCAAAGAGGGAAAAAGCAAGGTGGAAAAACCAAATGCCCTAATAGCAAGTCATTAAAATCCAGCCTTCCCAAACTGTCCAAAGTTAAACAGCCACAAATTAAACAGCCACACATCTGCTAATTAGGGCATTAGTGTGGGATGCAATCAGCTCAAATTCATATCTGAGGCTGAGCCAGAGCAGGAATTGAACCCTCATCTCCCTTTCTGTGTAAATTTCCCAGGTCCTATTTCAGAGTAAAATCCCTTCTTCTTCTCACCCTACCAGAGAGTATCCCCCCATCCCCTCCTCTCCAAACTGGGAAATATTTCCTGAAAACACTTTTGTGACAAAAATTATGTCTCTCAAAAAATGTTCTCTGTTTTTTGCTGAGCAGAAATATTCCCAGCAATATCATCTAATCTGTCCAACCAGTAGATTTACCTTACCCTGTCTTCTCATCTATTTCATACTGCTGATTTCTGAAAGTCTCATTGCCAGTATTTCCTGCTTTCAGATGGTCAGTAAATAGCAAACACACAAAATAATCCTTGAATTTAAACATTTCCATCTCCATCAACTATTTATTCTGTGTATCAAACACATCTTTGATTACATTCTCAGTGGGACAATAAAATTATCACCTCTTATTAAAATCTAATGGACACAGGCAGGAAAGTGACAATTGCACAGCATATCTGTTCAAGAACAGCGATAAACTCATCTGTGATGACTTCCAAACAGAGAAAACAATTTCTGAAGGTGGAAAACAGCTCTGTCCGTAGGCTGCTATTAAAAGTGCTGTGACTTATACCAAGCTGTGTTTTTAAAAGTAAGAGAATACTGCACTGAATGCTGATCTACGTTTTTTTAAAAAAAAGAATTGTACTCCATCTGGAGCAATAAATTTCTCTTGCCTCAAACATTAAAACCTTCTCTAATCCTACAGACTAAACAACAGGTGGTAGATTATTTTTCAGAATTAGCAGCCAACTGCTAGAGCAATTGTCAGCCCAATTTGGTTTGAGGTTTGAATTTCATGGCTTAGTGGCAGCCCATGTTTCTTACCAGTAGAAACCAATCTCAGTCCTACAAGACATGTGTCCCCCATGTCCTCAGTCCCTCCAAAGAGAAGACAACTTCACAGCTCTCATTTTAAAGGGAAAAACACTTCGTGACATTAAAACCCTAAATGCAGTAGGAGTCCCATTGCAAAATATAGGGAAGTTTTTTCAAGTGTTCTGAGTTTTCCTAACATTTCTCCTACTGGGCCTCAAAAAACAAAAAAAACACCACCAAAAAACACTCACCCTTTTACTAAAACGGAACCCATTTAGACCAAATACTGAAGTTGCAAAACCACAAAACCACACCCTAAACTAAACGCACAGTGTCAGCTCAAGTCAGTTTAATACATCATATGTTTTCTTCTAAATTTGATCAGTTATCAAAATAAAAATCACTGAAGTAACACGTCTTTATAATTTATTTTAGGCTAGAAAACAAAAACTTTCCAATCTGCACATGTTGCTGTGAAAACACCTTAAATCTGGAATTTATTATTTTTTTGATTTTGTAGTCAACAACTTGAAAACAGACCTCTGTCCCCAAAGTTTGCCATTCAATAAGATGACATTTTATGATTAAAAATATTTGAGATAATCCTGAGGAGTTCAGATGCTAAATGCTTTTGAAAACTTCCGGTACTGACTGATTTAAACCATTATCCCCAAGTTGCATAGGTGTATGTTTTTTGAAACAGCGATTTTTACGTGAATGGCCATTACAGGTGGTGCCATGGGAATAGGCCAGCAACAGACTATCATTAGGTATTTGGGAGTCTAGACAGCAGGTAATCCATGGGCATCTCCTCACTTCCACTTGCCTTTATATATCTGATTATTAGGTGAAATGTTTAAGGTAGTTACCTTTTTCATCCCCAAGTGAGAGCAGACCCCTCCAGAGGCAGTTCATCTCATCTATCAAACACTGATCTCATGATGAGGCTATTCAGCCTTCTGTGCATCAGCTACAGAAGGACGGCAGCTGCCTGGCTTGAAGAAAATGTTGTATCACTTCCACAGCTCACAGCAGAGAATGTGGATCACTGTGTGGGTAACTGGCAGAAGCATCTCTTGCAGACATGCTTTCTTGCAGACTTGTCCCCATGCTCTCTTGCAGACTAGTTGTCCCCATAGTTAGCTAAGGAACAAGTAATTGCTTGAAAAAGGCTCACCTGAGATTAAAGTGAAGATAAACGGAAGATGACCGGAAAAGCTAAAGTTATCGAAGAGTGAAGTTTTCCAGACAGTGACACATTTTCATAAGCCTCCCTTCAATTTCAGTTAAATCTACCTCCACTCCACCACTGAAAATAGAAAGAACCATCTGCCTTGTAAAGCTCACCTCCAGACTTAGAGATTTCTTCTAAGTATATTTAGAAAAAAATAATTAAGGCATCACTATATATTGAGCATGTTAATTGAAAAATGAGATACTATGCACTTAGCTTTAATTAGCAACTGTTCAGTATTTACTTAGAAGCTTGTTATGCTAGAACTTCTTCAGCTTGCTGCTAAAGGTATTTTTGCTATACATATTTTCCATGTTGGTATGAAATAAGGGAAAGATGTGTATCACACAAGGATATATACATTAATGCGGAAGGCATAACTTATGATATAATTCTAGAGAAGAGCAACAATGAAGGTGCCACAATTATTTTTTCTCTCCTCAACCATGTGACAAAGCTTCAAGCCTTGCTTATGGCTCTTTGCCAAACACATGAAGCCTCCCCTTCCCTCCCTCTCCAGCATAACATTCTCAAGCTCCGGCAGTAACAGGCCCATCTCCAGAGACAGTACAAGCTCAGACCCACTCAACAAGCTGCTGCTGCTCTGCCCTCCTGGCTTGCTCCGCTGGCAGTCCCCAAAACACTCCTCTCTGCACTCCTGTCATATGTACACTGGTCCTGCTCTGCCACACAGGTTTTTCAGCTTTCTATTACACTTCCCCGTTCATTTTAGGGTGAGTGTCGCTATTTCTTCAGGTGTCTCTATGCATTCTGCTCTGTGTCCCCTGTACATAGCGATCTATTTTATTCATGACGAAAGACAATCAGTCATTGATCTCATGTTTTGCTTACACATGGAGCTCCAGAGGTAGCTATTTCTTCCATTTAGTTCCATTTCTCCTGCTACCTCAGTTTTCTCAATCTTTTCTCTCCTTCTCCAAGCATCTTGTGCTCCTGTTTCCTCCTATCCATCACCATTACTCAGGGTTAGAGTCATATGAGCCACCATGCTTATAACACTTTAGCAATGCAGCTTTGTATTTACCAGGGTTCTGCTTGCTCCCATGACTCTACAGGGGCCTTATTTCTCCTCTGTTTTACTCCACGGATGCCATCTGACATGGTTTCTTTAGCAGATATAGCAGATCAAACCTGCTTCCTACAAAGTAAAGCAAGCTTTGCAAGAGGGGAGATGGAGTGATTTATTCCCAAAAAATCCCTACACCTGTACTCATCAACACCTTGCTACTGAGTATATCTACACTAGTGAGTGTCAATTAGTAGTATATTATCAGAACTTGATACCAGTAAAGTCAACAGTGAGACAGGGCCATAAAATATCCAATTCTACAGGCCAGAATAGGTGTGGTGGGTTGACCTTGGTGGGATGCCAGTGTCCCACCGAGGCCACTCTATCACTTTCTTTCCTCAGCTGGACAGGGGAGAGAAAAATATCTCAAAAAACTTGTGGGTCAAGATAAGGACAGGGAGAGACCATTCACCAATTACCATCACAGGCCTAACACACTCAATTTGAGGAAACATCAGTTTAATTTATTACAGTCAAATCAAAGTAAGATAATGACAAATAAAACCAAATCTTAAAAACATCTTTCCCCACTCCTCACTTCTTCCTGGCCTTAACTTTACTCCCGATTTTCTCTACTTCCTCACCCCCCCAGTGGAGCCACAGTTCCTGCCAGCAAACCTGCTCCAGCGTGGGCTCCTCTCTCCATGGTGACACAGGTCCTGCCAGAAGTCTTCTCCGGTGCAGGCTTCTCATGGGGTCACAGCCTCCTTTGGGTGTGACCTCCTCTCCTAAACTGGGTCCTCCAAGAACTGCAGGTAGATATCTGCTGCGCTGTGGGTCTCCATGGACTGCATGGATACAGCCTGCCTCACAATGGTCTGTACCATGGGCTGCAGGGGAATCTGCTCTGGCTCCCAGAGAACCTCCTTCCCTCCTTCTTCACTGACCTTGGTGTCTGCAGACTTACTCCTCTCTCATATTCTCACTCCTCTCTTCAGCTGCAATTGCACAAAGGTTTCTTTTTCCTCCCCTCTTAGAAGGGTATCCCAGAGGTGTTACCTCCATCGCTGATGGGCTTGGCCAGTACTGAGTCCATCTTGGAGCTGGCTGGTATTGGCTCTATCAGATATGCTTCTGTCAGGAAGCAGCACAGGTCACACCAGTTAAAGCTCCAGAGCTACTAACTTTCCTTTTTACAGCCAATTCTCCTGTAACATCTTCCCTTAGATACCGTGTATTATTTAAAAATAGAACTGCTACAAAGGCACAAGTTATTCAACACCACTTCTATAAAGCCTGTGCTTTGTCTGCAATATTTCTAGACAATAGCAATAAATACTTAATTTTAATTTTAACCTTAGCAATATCAAAAGACTACAATATGCTAAAAACTGAATGCAGACACAAAACCCCATAAGCACAATTTTCAATTAAATTAAGTGCCACTTCATTTGTTTTCTTTGATTCTTGACAGCTTAAAACTCATTTTGGGAGAATTGTTCCTTGGTGAACATTTGGAGGAGGTAAACACAATCTACTGGATTTTCCCTTTTTAAAGCATTGTTTTCTTATAGCCAGCATTTGCAAGAATGCAATTATTAATTTCTAAAATGTAGCCTTGATCATCTTGCCTTCTTTTTGGAAAGCACAGGATAGATATAAAGAAAAGATGTTGCTTGTTCAGAATGAAATCATCATAGAAGAATATTTTCTACACCTCCAGGGAAAAAAATGACAACAGATTCCAAGTGCACAGAAGCTGAATACGCAGCAGAAAAAGGCAAAGAAGCCTTAATCTACATAAACATCCAGAACACAGCATCTCAGCAGGATCTTCTCTTCAACTCAGACTGGTGGGAAAGAAATAGGACCTTCCTGGGTTACACATGTTCAGCAAGTAGGTAATGCAGCCCTGTTTGAAGTAGAACAGTAGACTGCCAGAGGTAAGAAAACACTGTGCAATACTTAAGATGAGCTCCTCTGACCACTCATGTAATTGCTACTGGCATGTTTATTAGCCAGGCCCTCTGAGCCAACATAAGACACAACATCCAGCACCTAATGGATTTAGGCATATTCATTCCCACAGGACTACCAAAAATCTGCTATATAGCCTACATGCATATCCATGTAAAAGTTTGAAACTGAAGGTCTGATAAGCCTACTACGGACTCAAATACCAGAAAGAGATTTGGATCCTTCCACTGCCCTCATAATAAATAGTCTATTTTACAACTCACTGCTATTGCCATATGCACACTTTCAGGCGGGGGGTTGTATTGCCATTATGTATTTTTATTACCTGCTAGGAGAGCAGCTATTGGACTTCTTATTATCCATTACTGGTACCTGAATACATTTTCCTGAGAGAAGCTTTCCACTAATTCATACTCTTGTCATGTTTGCTGCATCACAACTAATGTCGTTTTTCTAAATTAGATAAATAAAATATTTATATTTGGTGACCTTGAAAAGAAATGTGGACCACCTGCTCAGGATGAATTTCCTTGAATTCAATAAATATTAATAGAATACAACAAGCAGCAGAGCAGAAAAGGAACGACTGATACACCCTTAATGAGTGTGGTGGTATTTATTATTTAAATGACCATTAGAAACGCTCTTAGCCTCTGAGGAATTCAAGCAAGAGTAGTAGACAAATGCTTCTCTATGCAGGAGATTAATCGTTCTCTTTGTGCAGTGTAGGAACAATAAATTGGGGGGGGAAGTGGGGTGTTGTTGGATTTTTTTTTTCTTTCTTCTCTCCAGTAAATAAAAGCAAATTAAAATAAAAATCTGAATCTTCTTAGCTGTCTAACTCACACTGTAGGAAGTGCTGCTGTGGTTTCTGGGTAGGAGACAATACTATCCACACAAACTACTGTAGCCTGGCTCCAACCAGTTTTGTTAATCCTCACAAACAAACCATGTTTCAGAGACAAGAGGACAGGCATGTTGTCATAGAATAAAAAGCATTTTGATGTGTTTGTGCCAGAGATAGCAGTTCTGGTCAGGAATGGAAACTGCTGGGTTTTAGCAGACCTCACAAGCAGTATAACAGACAGATCTAGAGGCCTGGCTTTAAGACTCAAGTTTCATCATGCTGGGATCTGGATAACGTAAGTTATCATCACTCAAATAGATCATGGTGATATAGACCAACCAGAACAATGGCAGACCACTGTAAAAGTTGAGGTAAGAAAGAATGGTGATATAGAGCACCATTCTTCCCTTTACGTCTAGAGTGACTGGTCCCGGCATGTGGCAAAGGAATACCACAAACCCAGGGTGGCGCAGTCCCATCCTCTGGTCAACTGCCCTTGCACCAAAGGTTTAGAGACGTTAACAGAGGCTGCGTCCCATCCCACTCGGCAGGTGTGGTGAAAGGTGATCTTTTACAATATTCTACAAGGTTCACAGGACAAACCACAGGCTCTTCAGAGGTTAAAAAAAATGAAACAACAATTAATTCTACTATAAACTTTCCTAAAACTGTGCCAGAAGGAACAAAAGTCTTGGCAAGTTCTTATTCTTATAAAATACATGAAGTAGATGAAGAAAAGAAGAAAAGAAAGAAAGAAAGAAGGAAAGAAAACAGAAAAATAGGATCACCGTCCTTTGGATCCAGCAACATCTTTCGGTCAGTGAACCAAAATTCTTTCCGTTGTAGTCCTTTCAGTTTTCAGTTGTAGTCCTTGTGATCCTTGTGGTCAGTGGGTCTGCTGGAATCCAGGGTGGAGGGATGCACTGCACAACTGAAAGACGGCTGCCTTTTTACAGGGTCAGGCTCTCTTGGACCTTTCCCACAGGTCAGACTCATCCGCAGGGACCAGGCGAGCCCCTGATCTAGTTCACGTTGTGACCTGGCAGGCGCCCCGGTGTCTGTGCCGCTGTCTCCGGGCAGTTTGTTGCTGGGGCAGTTGATGTTCGCAGCCTCAGGGCAGACAACACAGGGAAGCATCCCCCACCTTGTGCAGCAGGAGCCCTGCTCTGTCCCCACTGCCGTTTGCCCAAGCAATAACGAGCTGTCAGCGCCTTCCATCTTTTGACTTGTTTTGAGACAAACACAAAAAGGGTCTCTTGAGCATCACATGCTGCAACTCACCTCCAAAACTCGGAGCTTGCAGAACATCATCTACCATGCAACCACAGGCCAAAGGAAAAGGTATCAAGTTAGCATTGCCATAAATAGACCCTGAAATCAGATAAAGGCTTTTAAATTTCACACTGTACATTTTGCATTAGATTGAACAAGCATAGATTTATCACAGTGAAGTTCTGTCGCTGGTTTCAATGTAATTCTGATTATTTCCACAAAAATTTGGAGATGAAAAGAGAAACAAATCATGTCAAATATCATGCTTACTGGCTATATAGGGCAAACATGGGGGGGGGGAAATAATCAGTGTACTCCATTGTTATAATCAGTACCTTAGCATCTCAAAAAATAACTTCAAAAATGAGAGACTGCTATTCAACATAGAAATTTTTCAAATCAGGCTGATTGAAAATGGAAACAAAAATTAGCATTTTTGTATATGTAAAGAAAGAGCATTAAAGGCTTAGTACCACTTGTTCTCGTAAATCTTTATAAAAGATAACAGAAAGCTGAAAGTCTTACGCATCCTCTTATTAAACATAAATGCAGCAGAAGAGGCACATTTCTTATCTCTCTTGCTACTGCTTGTCCTTAGCTTCATACCTTGATTTTCTGGCTATTAAACAAGGGGAGCTCTTACTTTTCAGCTGCCTTGTAGGGTTTTGAAAGGTTATACAATTTTGAGTAGCCTGAACTTTTTTAGATAAGGTTTAGAAAAAAAACACACCTAAGTCTGATGGGATGGTTACTCTACCCTTCTCTTCCCCTGCTGAGTTCTCCTGGTAGGTAGATGCCTCTTGAAAGGCTGGAGGCAGGTGGCCTTTGCCTCCAAGCCCAACCTGAGTCCCTGTATATCCACTTTTAGGTTTGGTCCAAGTTGGCAAATGGCAATCCTGATGGAGGAAATGAGACACAGAAATCCTAATGTCTGAGGGGATTCTGGGGCAATGAAGGTAAGTTTGCAAGCTTCAGAGTTTAAAGCCAGAGCTGGTTTTGGTATAAACCAGCAAAGCAACTCTGATGCATACCAAACTATTTCAATGCAGATCAGACAAGGAAAAGACCAAGCGAAGGGTAGCCTGGATGCAGATGATTAGAAGCTGGGAAAAGGATGACTTTTGACTTTTAAAGCTGCTTTTGTAAAGGTCAGGTGTCCAGATGCCTGTACATCACATCACACTGGTTAAGGATCAAGGTATTTCACAATTGCCTTTACGAAGTCAGATGTCTATTGCAAGGTAGATAACAATCTTGATAACTTGAATGTGACAGAAAGTCTTACTAGGTGCTGATACGACTCTTAGAAAAATAAGATTAGAGCTGAGATTTTCCTTTCTCTTCCCTCTTCCTCCCCTCCAACACTCTCCCTGACAGTTTAAGTAAATTTAATGTTAAATGTACAAACTTAAATCTCCTGAGACTGATTTTTTTTGAGTTCATTATCAAAGCAAAGAGTAAGAGTAGGAGCTGAACAGCTGGTTGAGCAGAACTTCTCAAGACATTCCCCAATACCACAATACAGCCACATTTACAAACAAGAAAACTATTTATTCTTCCTGATATTTAAACTTCTTGCTGCTAAACACACCAGAACCTGGCAGCTTTTGCCACCATTTGCTGCTATGCAAAGCTACATTTAAGCTTGTGCATACCATTACGCACTGAACAGATGTTTACAGTCCATTGATTTCAGTGCTTACAACCACCACACATTACAATCAAGAACTTTTTAGGTATTGTGGCATTGTGCTCAAGTAGGTGGCTTGAACACTGGACACTAGACAGGTCCTCTAAAGCAAAGCAGTGCTCCAAAGGTTTTGCTATTGGTCTTCAAAGTCATTAAAGAGAAGGCAGTAATAGGGTAGAGAGATAAGTGTTGGCATGGGTTCAAGTACTGCTTTGCCACTCACCTCCTCTGTGATCTTGAACAGATGATTGAGGATAATGGCATTCCTTTGCTTCCCAAAGATGCTGCAAGAGGCACAGACCATGGTGACTGAAGATCTTGCAGCCTCCTACAAAGAGGTGATAGGTCATCTCTGCATCTGCAGTTAACAGCTATCCTGGGGAATACAAGAATGTGAAAGTAAAGCATAGCCAACTGCTATCTCCCAAACCTAATCTTTTAATAGGATTGAATTGTCTTGATTTCATCACAAAAGAAAATCTTGCCAAACACAGACCTACATCCCCATATTAATAGGAGACAAATCATTCCTTCTGCTTCAAGCCACAGGTTACTTTAGGAATTCCTATGTAAATTGGATGGAGGAAAATTAATAGTTAAGCATTCACTCAATGATGAAGCTGTTATGACAACTTCTATGTAAGTATGTAGTATTTCCAGCCAATTACCTCTTTTAGTAATATAATTTGTCTATAATGTACACTGATATTTGTGTGCCTTACAACAATAACAATGAAAATGCCCAATATATCTTTTTGGAAGAGCAATAGACCTTTGTGTCCATTGGCTATTAGTCATGAGGTACAACTATGTAGAAACATGAATACCTCTGAATTTAATGGAGCTTACACTCCCAGTATCACTCCATTTGTACCTCCACAAGCACTGTTGCAAATATGCATCAGGCTTTATTGTCAGGATAGCTTCTTAACTAGATAAAAGGACATTCAAGACCCCTGTGACTCTCACTCATGGTTTATTCACAGCTAGATGAATTAGAGGCTGAAACACTTCCAAATGAAGCGTGATGTCCATTGAACACTGGCAATCAATGCCCCTGAATCTGTGATCAAGTCTGAACTTCACAGTTAGACATTCAGGAGCACATGATTCAGTCTGTATCAACAAACCCAGTCAGGTAAATGTGTACCAGCATATGAGAATTTTCTATCATTTATTATAAATAAATGCAGGTCAGACCAGTTTCCAGTGAAGCTCTGAACAATCAGTTTTACTCAGGATGCAATGCTCTTCTTACTAACAGTGATTTTTACCATCAGCATTACCATTACATTAGCACACATAAATGGTGACTATGTGTACCTAGGGCACATGAACTTTACAAATGGGCTTGCAAAGAACAGGAATCTTTTAGATATCCATTAGTTGAAAACTGCTGACTAGTAGCAGCAATATTACAGGCAGAGTGGCATCATCTGTAGAAATAGCGTCCTAGACCTCCACACCCCTAGCTGGTCTATGGCAAACCAAACAGACTGCCATCCATCAACTTCCTGAAGGCCTCTGGTAATGATACCCACTCTTGCCTTCACAAAGCACAAGTCCTTTCACTAACACACCAGAAATTGTTAATGGCCATAGAACCAACAGAATTGCCCTCAATATGATTCTTCCAGATGCTGTAGTTACTGTGTTAATTTACCTCCCTCTTGCATAACCGAAAGATCTATGCTTCACTACATGTTCTACTAATAGAAGGCATGGGCTGTCTTTGTCCATGACACAAGGCACCAATAGCAGAGAACACCAACAACAGAAACTACAAAGAGTTGTTCACACTAGCACTGCCAAAACAGACAGTTCGAAGTCAATTTAAAATAAGTGGTTTAGTTACACTGATACCCAACTTTGCCCACTCTAATCCCATCAAGTCAACTGATGGCTATGTCCCACCATAGTAATTAGAATAGAATGTTGTCTTTTGGAAGTCTCATGCCATGTGTGTGATGTTACCTGTCACTGGAAAGATGGAGGACATCACAGTTCTATTCCTAAAGAAAATGACTCAGCTGTGCAAGAGTCAAAATACCTTGTAGTTCCTCTTTCAACTAATACTTTGTGGAGAGCTCAGGCTTGCCTGAGTGGCAGTACAACTCTGCTCACAATTCTAGTTTGACCTGTCTCCTTTTTAATAAACAAAGAACAACTTCAAAAGACCCCAATAATATATAATCCAAAGTTTAACTCATTATTTTGGTTAAAAAAAATAAAAAGGAAATATGCACTGTACAATAGAAGAACATCATTATCAGAATTATAATAATTTAAGCATTTTTCAGAAGTTTTTAGTATTCTGTATAAAAAAAATCAGGGAATTGTATATAGATTTTTAATCTTCTAATCATTTCTACATCCCAGAAGAAGCTAATCCCCGTGACACTCCATTGGATAAAGCACTAAATTACAGGCAAGCATGTGATACTGCAGAGTAGGCAATTTAAAGCCTTTCTTTAAAAAAATCACCCTTGATTAAAGCATCTGTGATTTGGTTTATGCAGGTGATACTAAAAGCAGTTTCGTGATGAACATAGCTTCTCACACGATTATTTATTTCAAAGTAGGTGTATGTCAGAACTGGATTTCAAAAGGGATTTGACAAAACAGGTATTTAAACCTTGGACCCATTCTTACACTGAATTGAAATGCTGTTGAAAAATAAAAGAGTTGTTACTCAAACTAGAAGCATGTTTCCTGCTTTAAAGAGTTCATATATAGTGGGGAAAAAAAAATCCCCTTCTTTAAATGTGAACAGTATATATACACTATACCTCTTGTCTCAATAATTAATTAAGCATGTGTTTAAGTGCTTTGTTTGAAGACATGCCTGTTTAGTAAAGGCAGAAGTGCCTTACTGAATTCAAGAATGTAATGCTGAGTATACACTTAGATGCTTTGAAGAACTGCTTTTGATTTGATGGAGAATAATTTCAGAGGGAAATGAAAAAAATGGTCTCCCCATGTTCTTAAACTGAACTGTGTACGTGATTTCTGATCTACTGGAGAAGACTTCATCTGCAGCACTTAATTTCTAACAGAGGAGCTCTGTAATCAGCTTTTGGAGCTTGCCAGTGTAAACACAACAGAACCCAAGAAGCTGCTTTGCAAACAAGGGTTAATGCAGCATATGATATACCATATAGGACTAGACAGCATTAAACAAAGGTTAATCCTCAGCAGCAAAAAAATATTCAATGGACTCTCTTATCAAATATCCTAACAGCAAAGGTGGAGAGAAGAAAAAAGCATGGCATCTCAGATACTTAATTATCTGCAGTGTATATGCAAATATCCAGAATTTGATGAGGTCTTTACTTTTCACCTTTAAGCACCACATTAGTAATTCATGAAGCCACTACTAATGTTGTTGAGTGCAAGCAGCAGTGAAAATTAAGCACTAATGATTTCATAGGTAGGGTGCCCATAAAATGAGTAGATACCTCTGAGGTCATCTGTACTATCTGAATGTAAGTGATGGAATAACATGCATCAGCTCAGCATTTCATCAACTGCACATTTCTAAAAAAGCATCCCTAATGCCAAGGGAGGTTATACAGACAGCAGGTGAGTTGCAGTGAACAAAAGTTCACACCACCATGACTAAAAAGATCCACAAACACTTCTTGGCTTTAAAACACATCAGCTTATGAGACAGCATTTCAGTAAGGCCAGAGAAGCAAAATAACAAACTAGAAAGTCACTCTTCTGGGGAAGTCGACAAGTAACAAACTGTGACCACTTTGGTTTTGTAACTTTTCCTGAAGACAGGAAGATTCAAAGGAGCTGCAGAATTATGTTTACACAGTCATTGGTCTTTTCAGGGCCACTTGCAGAATCTGAGCCCCAGTTATCCGAGGAGTTAATCCGTGACAAACCACGTTGCAGCAAGTCTGTCAACAATGCATCTGTGAGGTTGCTGCAAGAAATCCACTAGACTTTCAAGCTACCCAAATGAGTATATAGTGGATATAGCTCTTATGGTAAGTTTAGTCCTCAGAACTAGCAATATTGTTTATGCAATATTTAACAGCAAGTATTGAATTTACAAGACAAAAATTACAGCATAATTTTGAAGTGAATGATACTAGTAAATTAAGATAGCTGTTCTTGGCATAAAAGCAATTGCTTCCTATGAAGATGTTTCCATACAACTCATTTTCCATCTTATTGTGCTTACAGTATTTCAATCGGAACAGAACACTGGAAGAAAAAAATTAGTATAAATAACTTCAAGAAAGAGGACAAACCAATGGGCCCAGTGTTTCCACACTTGTGAATTAAATTTAAGTACTGCTTGACTTGCATGGTTCTAATATATAGATATGTCAGAAAATGTGTTGGTCTGGAAGACCACAGCCCCTGTCGGTGGCTGTTTGAATAGCCTCATGGAGCTGTAGCAATTTATACCCATGAAGGATCTGCTTTAGACCATGAATAGAGAGAAGAAATTTTATTTTTAAAGTGATATCTCCATGAAAAGCTAGGCTTGTAGACCAGACATGTTTCTGTCTGCTTTGGTTTTTGACAGTAAGCAGGGAGAATAGTGGAATGTTATATTTAGAATAATAAACTTGAGTTTTAGTATGGATGGGCAGTAAAGATACAAAAGCTGATGTGCATTAGAAATAGTAAAATCAGTTTATTAAAAAATAAAAAGGGACAACAGGAGGAATATTAAATTTTCCAGAATTACATTACATCTCTTTAAGTCGGTTTACAATCCAAAAAAGATGAAATGACAAAAAAAAAAACCAAATCCAAATATAAATGTTGCACAAATGGCACACATTTTATTACAGACGAAACAGGTAGTTGCACCCTTTGCAACACACTGAGATAAATCATTCATTATGGTTCTAGCAGAAAATGAGGACAGAAGACTGCTTTCATTAGTGGCATTCCCTGATTTTAACAAGGTGGAACTCCTGTTCAGCTGGAACTGTGAAATATTCAAGGTCAGTGAAGCACAGACTGAGAAAGCGTAAGTGATTTGTAACTGACTGAGGACTCCGCCTTACTGTGTCTCTCAAAGCCATGAATTCACCCACCTCAGACAGGAGAGGAACACCTGACTATCAGCAGGACACGTCTCTCCCTTTTTTTCACCCAAGCAGGACACTAAAGGTACATGACAATTGCAAGAAGGAACATGGGTCCCTTTTAAACATGGTACCATAGTCAGTCCACTGGGTTTTTATGAAGTTATTTCCTACTTTACTAGGTGCACCTCAGATCTGCAAAGACTTGCCTGCTTTTTGCAAGACTTACTCCAGCACTCCCCACTGCTGCAGTGCCTGGATCTTGTCTATTTACTACTGTGCCAGTCCAGCTTCCTGTTCCTGCCAGGAATCTTGCAAATGCTGAAGATGCACCACTGAAAAAGATGGTGCTGCCTAACATGTGGGGGGCCTTCGCCTTTCAG